>NC_134514.1:4859464-5159464 GCF_027942865.1 Odontesthes bonariensis
ATTTAATAAAAGTTGGATTGTCAAATAAATGGCAGAAAATCAATTATTCAACCCTGATCTGAAAAGCTGGTTAGATGTTCATCGCACACGAGATGTTTTCCTTTCGACATTGAACCTGTTGAATAGTTCAATTCTTATTCCGGTGGGTGAATTTTGTGTTGCAGATGCTTCAAATGACACATAAACACCCACAGATCCTGAAGAGGAAAACCTGTATTAACAAGGAACGGTCAGAACCACCGTTATCTCTGAGCACAGGTTCGGGTTTTATCAAACGGCGAGCACGCAGAAAGCCGGGCTGTGTTGTAGGAACTGCCACAAAAGTTCAGTTCCTGGGGAAAAGACTCATTCATCATTGAAGAGACAATCTGGCTCACAGAAGGAAGTCGGTCATAGGAGATGAAATTGGAGCAGTGTATAGAAATAAAATATGAAAAAATATGTTAAATAAATGAAGAATTAAAATAAAATCATTTTAAATCAACGGAATGTATATTTTATTGCTTTATTTTTTAAATAGAAGTAAAACTTAGAATATTGCTTCATGTAAAGTTAATTAGAAAATGATGATAATCATAGAAAATCTTCACTGACGTGTCAGTTTCTGCATTTCGAGGCTCCGATGCTTAAATCTGGTTCGTAGTTTGGACCAGAGGCGCTGACTTCTGGAACTGTCGTGTGTTTCAGTTGCCGGGCAGGAAGCAGGTGTACAGCCTGGAGTCTGTGGATTCGGACTGCGGTTCCGGTTCTGTGGAGTCGGCCCAACTCTTCCTTCTGCAGAGTCTCAGCAGAGTCAGCACCATCCAGAACCTGGAAACGCCCGGAGCTCAGGACCTGCTGGACCTCACCATACGGTGATCACACGCCTCAGAGCTCGGATGCAGAAATGTTTTGGATGTTTCCCTAATTAAGCATTAACGAGCTCCCGTCTGTCCGTCAGAGACCTGCGGCGGCTCGGCGAGCTGCAGACGGAACTTGCCGGAGCGGCTGATTTCTGCGCCACGTACCTGCGCTGCCAGCTGCTGCTCATGAAGGTGGGAGAGTGTGTGTGCAGTTACGTGTGTTACACTTTCAGAATGATGGTTACAAATAGGGCTGGGCGAGTTAACTCGTTATTATCGCGTTAACTTGTTAATTATTTAACGCAGATAAATATTTTATCGCATATTAACGCAGGTTATATTATTGTAAAAGTCTGTTGAATGCATCACATTCACACAGTTACAGCAAACACCACGAAGCATGGAGTAATAAAATAAAGATAAACTAGCAGCTAACATCACCGCTACAGGTGTGAAGCTAACGGAGCTAACCGGCGCTACTTCCTGTTTTACTTCTTTCAACATAAAAGCACGTATTTAAAAATAAATTTAAAAAAAACTCCTGCATTTACAGCCAAGTTGAATTGTCTTCTCAGCGTAGTAGTTCCAGTCTAAAATATCACTTAAAGGCAAAACACACAACTGATAGCAGCAAGTCATTCAAGGAAACAGACAGTGGAGCGAGGCTTCTACATAAAAACTACAGAAAGATGCTGATGTTAAAAGTGTGTTTGCACAACAAATGTTATGGCACTTTCATTCATATGGCAGCACATTTAAAATAAAGCTAAATGCTAAAAGCTGTACACTACTTTTGGATTCATTTTTGGATTTTGCGTACAAATGTGATTAATCAGGGAAATCATGTGATTAATTAGATTAAACATTTTAATCGTTTCCCAGCCCTAGTAAAAACCCAAACAGGCCTCCCATCTGCAGTGACATTTCAAAGCACTCAGTTGTAGTTTTTCCCTAACTCAAGGGATGAGTGTTTTGTCTCGACATAACAGAAAATTTAGAACCAGTTTTAAATTGTATCTTAAGGCACTTTGTTACCAGCAGCCTAATCACGATTAATCGTGATTAATCAGGGAAATCATGTGATTAACTAGATTAAACATTTTAATCGTTGCCTAGGCCTAATTTACAAAGTAAGACGTTGTGCTTCCTCAGGCTCTGCAGGAGAAGCTGTGGAACATGGCCGTGCCTCTCTGCCTCAAACAGAACGTCATGGCCACGGCGGCAGCTCAGCAGGTCGGCACACACACACACACACACACACACACACACTCTCACCAGCATCATGATACCAATAACTTCATTTTAAGTGACTTTTCTTTTTCTTTTTTTCTTTTATAGATCTTGGAGGAAACCTACAAGTTGGAGTTTCTGTACAGCGGATTGGAGAGCCGACAGGTGGCCACTGTTCATCACGTCCGCCTGCAGGCCAAAGCCCTGCAGCTCATCCTGATGGCGCGCTCCAGACAGGGGTCAGAAAACACACTTTGATAAAACGCACACTCCTGCACGCATGCAGCAGCAGTCTGTTCAGACCATTCTTTCTCCTCAGGTTGGATCCGCTCATCAGCAGCTGTGAGAAGTTTCTGCAGGAGGTCGAGTCATTTCAGAGGTAAGATCTTTATCTATTCCTGTGCTGAGACTCTTCTCCAAACTCTATCTCCTCAGGAATGTGTGTGCATGTTTACTTTACTGCCAGTGTTCTCATCTCTCGTCCTGGTTTGGATAATGTTTTGGTTGAGCTTCAGTTAGGATTTCTCCTCCCTGCACACCCCAGGCTGTTCCTGACAGAGCTGCCCCACCTGCAGGACAGCTTTGTGGATAAACTTTTAGAACTAATGCCCCGGCTGTCGTCCTGTAAACCAGTGGAGCTGGTAAAGATCCTCCAAACCACCCTCAGACAGAGCGGCCTGCTGCAGCTCAGGCTGCCTGAACAGGTGTAGTAAAACAGGGAAATTAGGAATAAATATCTGTTTTTTACACCCAGTAATGGCTTCGGTATGATTCCATAACCCGAGTTTCTTCATAACAGATCCATCAGGCCACAGCCACCATCATAGAGCCGACAGGGGAGTCGGACAACCCGCTCAGGTTCACGTCCGGCCTGGTGGTGGCGCTAGACATCGACGCCACGTTGGAGCACGTCCAGGACCCGCAAAACACTGTAAAAGTGCAGGTCAGTGATGCCCGATGTTTGTGTTTGGTTTTAAGTAGGGCTGGGCAACAATTAAAATGTTTAATCTAATTAATCACATGATTTCCCCGATTAATCTCGATTAATCGCATTTGTACGCAAAATCCCAAAATGAATTTATAAGTAGCGTATAGCTTTTAGCATTTAGTTTTATTTTAAATTTGCTGCCATATGAATGAAAGTGCCATAACATTTGTTGTGCAAACACACTTTTAACATCAGCATCTTTCTGTAGTTTTTATGTAGAAGCCTCGCTCCACTGTCTGTTTCCTTGAATGACTTGCTGCTATCAGTTGTGTGTTTTGCCTTTAAAGGCGGGGTAGGGGATCTTTTTCTGGAACATTTTTTTACATATTGCTTGAAATACTCTTCACACCCCCATTGCAACCAATTAATTAAAAGTTTTGACACGAATATGAAAAGTTTTAGTGGCCTCTAGAACGTACAATCTAGGAAAAACAGTATCCAATCATTGTGAACGGACCGTTCACAATGATTGGATTCAGATGCGTCTATCAAACTGCAATCTGCTCCTCCCTCCCCCTCCTTCCCCCTGTGCGCGTACCCTGCTCCGTGAACGAATTACACGTCCAGAAGCTTGGCAGGAAGCTAAACTAGAGCCAGCTTGGCTAGCACCTAGCATTATTAAACGTATAGTTAGCATATACTAAATACTAAATACGGCAACGATCGATGCTTGCTGTCAGAACAGCGCTCGTGCACCTTCGTGCTCGTGCATGTACTCTAGAGGCGTGCCTTCGGGGGGAAAGTGAAGTAAAGGGTTGGGACTTTTTACCTGTGTATTTTCAAAATGCAGCTTCGCTGGACTCAAAATCCAGGATCTCCTACCCTACCTTTAAGGAGTTTTTAGACTGGAACTACTACGCTGAGAAGACAATTCAACTTGGCAGTGTTTACAGATGACTTTGGTTCTGTCGACTCCGCCGTCTGGAAGAACTTTAAAATGAAAATGGCCGAGTAAAAGTTCCGTACCCTTCTCCATGTTTGGTGGATCCGCCGATTACTTTCTTTTCCTGTTCCACAGCAGACAGCAACAGACTTTTACAAAATAAAAGCCTGTGAGCAACAGACTTTTACAATAATAAAATAAATAATAAAACCTGCGTTAATGCGTGATAAAATATGCATCAGCGTTAAATAATTAACAAGTTAATGCGATAATAACGAGTTAACTCAACGATTAAAATGTTTAATCTAACTAATCACATGGTTTCCCTGATTAATCACGATTAATCGCATTTGTACGCAGAATCCAAAAATGAATCCAAAAATAAAAGCCTGTGAGCAGCAGACTTTTACAAAATAAAATAAATAATAAAACAGGGGTGGTTTGTGGCGTAGTGGGTTGAGCAGCCGCCCCATGTACAGAGGCTATAGTCCTCGCTGCAGCTGGCCCCGGTTCAAGTCCCGCATCGGACGGCCCTGTGCTGCGTGTTGTTCCCCCTCTCTCTGCCCCCTGTCTCTCTGAACTTTCCATTAAAGGCACAATAGCCCCCCCACAAATTTTATTTATTTATTTTTTTTAATGAAAAAATAAATAAATAAAACCTGCGTTAATGCTCGATGAAAATATTCATCGGCATTAAATAATAACGAGTTAACTCGCCCAGCCCTAGTTTTAACATCCGTCCTGGGTGAGCTGCTTTAAGCTGTGGACGCGTGTCAGCAACTTAAAGGTTCAAACGTTCAATCGCCTGCTTTCTGTGCATCGTTCCCATCTGCAGGTTCTGTATCCAGATGGCCAGAGTCACGTGATCCATCCCAAACCCGGTGACTTCAGAAAACCTGGACCTGACCGACACAGACTCATCACACAGGTTTACCTCTCACACACTGCGTGGACAGGTCAGTGAAACAAACATTTCTTTCCCCATCTTCTGTAAACCGGACGTGAAAGATCTTCCCTGCGTGCTCTCTGTTCTCCAGCATCAGCAGCACATACATCCTGCCTCTCACTGCCTTCTCCCCGCCTGTCTGTCTCCCTCAGAGCCGTCTCAGATTGAGGTGCGCCTCCTGCTGGCCTACAGCTCCTCCTCAGGCTCCCTCTCCTCCGCCTCCAGCAACAAGCCGGCGTGGAGCGACAGCATCGACGCCCTGCCGCCAGCAGAGGCCGCTGTTGAGGGAACAATTCCGTTCAGCAAAGCAGTTAAAGTCTTCATCATGCCCAAACCTGCCCGACGTTAAAGGCATCCGGAGAAACGGCTTTTTAAAAGCTGTGCAGAGGGCGGAGCCACGTTTTTTTTCACACCTTCTGTGTGTCAGATTGTAAATTAAATACTTTTCGTAACACTTGACGGAAATGAATTTCATACGTTTATTCTGTGCAGCAAAGAAAAAGAAATAAAAGTTCACTCTTACAAAAAATAACGTTGTTCAAACACAATCTTTGACATCTTAAGTTTGATTTAAACATTTCTGATTAATGTGTGTAAAACATCTGGAGTGGAACACTCAACGGTCTTCTGAGGTGCTGCTGCTTTTTAAACACAGTAGAAAAATCATTAGAAATAAAAACTGATCAGAAATCTTCTTAAAGGTCCTAAATCCCCCTTTTTAATTTCCAAAAGCAGCAGCACTTTTCACCAATTATTCTGCTTGGATCTGGGTGTTTGCAGATGTAGTTTTTCAAAACTGAAGAAGAGTTAAACAATCCTACAGAGCACGGCGGCACACTTTTTGCTTTTAAAAGCACTCAGAGCTGGGAAACAGTGACAATCCTGCTTTTGATTTAGATGCTGATAGAACTGCAAGTAGTGGAATAAGCTGCTAAATAGATGCCCCCCCCCTCCTCTTTACTGCTTTGTGTAGATCATCTGAGCTGGTTAACATTCAGGCAAGCATGAGGTCATCAACAGGTGGAGTGGAAGACCCCGCCCACTTTGGCGCCCTGGACAGCCAGTTTGTTGTATTCGGCCACAGCTTTCTCAGTCTGGAGGACTCTGACATCGACACCGTTCTGCTTCACAAAGTCCAGAGTGGGGGAGGGGACCTTAGAGGGGAAGACGGCCCAGAAAACATAAATGAGCTCTATAACAGGAGCGTTACCTGCTCCGTCAGTCAGTCTACACAGGCTGCTTGTCACCCTCACAGGGGACCCTGACCCTCCGAAGAACAACACAGATGAGTTTGGAAAAGAGCTCTACCATCAGTACTACACATCTAATGCCTCTACACCAGTCCAAATGTGTATAAATAAGTATTTTTACTGAATAAATGATTATTTTTGCAGATGTCTCACCTGCAGAGCCTCGCTCATGCCTCTGCCGATGACCAGCAGGTCTATTCCTTTTTTCAGCACCTCCTCCAGGTCGGCAGGTTGCACTCCTGGGTAATGCTGGACAGAAAAATGCACATCATGCCATGTTCATTCCATCCATCCATCCATCCATCCATCCATCCATCTATCCATCCATCCATCCATCCATCTATCCACTTATTCATCCATCCATCCATCCATCTATCCACTTATCCATCCATCCATCCATCCACTTATCCATCTATCCACTTATCCATCCATCCATCCATCCATCCATCCACCCATCCACTTATCCATCCATCCATCCACTTATCCATCCACCCATCCACTTATCATCCATCCATCTATCTATTTATCCATTAATCCATCCATCCATCCATCTATCTATTTATCCATCCATCCATCCATCTATCCATCTATCCACTTATCCATCCATCCATCCATCCATCCACCCATCCACTTATCCATCCATCCATCCATCCATCTATCTATTTATCCATCCATCCATCCATCCATCCATCCACTTATCCATCCACCCATCCACTTATCATCCATCCATCTATCTATTTATCCATCCACCCATCCACTTATCATCCATCCATCTATCTATTTATCCATCCATCCATCCATCCATCCATCCATCTATCTATTTATCCATCCATCCATCCATCCATCCATCCATCCATCCATCCACTTATCCATCCATCCATCCATCCATCCATCCATCCATCCATCCATCCATCCACCCATCCACTTATCCATCCATCCATCCATCCATCCATCTATCCACTTATCCATCCATCCATCCATCTATCCACTTATCCATCCATCCACTTATCCATCCATCCATCCATCCATCCACTTATCCATCTATCCACTTATCCATCCATCCATCCATCCATCCATCCACCCATCCACTTATCCATCCATCCATCCATCCATCCATCCATCCATCCACTTATCCATCCACCCATCCACTTATCATCCATCCATCTATCTATTTATCCATTAATCCATCCATCCATCCATCTATCTATCCACTTATCCATCCATCCACTTATCCATCCATCTATCCACTTATCCATCCATCCATCCATCCATCCACTTATCCATCTATCCACTTATCCATCCATCCATCCATCCATCCATCCATCCATCCACCCATCCACTTATCCATCCATCCATCCATCCATCCATCCACTTATCCATCCACCCATCCACTTATCATCCATCCATCTATCTATTTATCCATTAATCCATCCATCCATCCATCTATCTATCCACTTATCCATCCATCCACTTATCCATCCATCTATCCACTTATCCATCCATCCACTTATCCATCTATCCACTTATCCATCCATCCATCCATCCATCCATCCATCCACCCATCCACTTATCCATCCATCCATCCATCCATCCACTTATCATCCATCCATCTATCTATTTATCCATTAATCCATCCATCTATCCATCTATCCACTTATCCATCCATCCATCCATCCACCCATCCACTTATCCATCCATCCATCCATCTATCTATTTATCCATCCATCCATCCATCCATCCACTTATCCATCTATCCACTTATTCATCCATCCATCCATCCATCCACCCATCCACTTATCCATCCATCCATCCATCCATCCATCCATCCATCCACTTATCCATCCACCCATCCACTTATCATCCATCCATCTATCTATTTATCCATTAATCCATCCATCTATCCATCTATCCACTTATCCATCCATCCATCCATCCATCCACCCATCCACTTATCCATCCATCCATCCATCCATCTATTTATCCATCCATCCATCCATCCATCCATCCATCCACTTATCCATCCACCCATCCACTTATCATCCATCCATCTATCTATTTATCCATCCATCCATCCATCCATCCATCCATCCATCCATCCATCCATCCACTTATCCATCCATCCATCCATCCATCCATCCATCCATCCACTTATCCATCCACCCATCCACTTATCCATCCATCCATCCATCCATCCATCCATCCATCCATCCATCCATCCATCCACTTATCCATCCATCCATCCATCCATCCACTTATCCATCCACCCATCCACTTATCATCCATCCATCTATCTATTTATCCATCCATCCACCCATCCATCCATCCATCCATCCATCTATCCATCCATCCACTTATCCATCCATCCATCCATCTATCCACTTATCCATCTATCCATCCATCCATCCATCCATCCATCCATCCATCCATCTATCCACTTATCCATCTATCCATCCATCCATCCATCCATCCATCCACCCATCCACTTATCCATCTATCTATCCATCCATCCATCTATCCATCCATCCACTTATCCATCTATCCATCCATCCATCCATCCATCCACCCATCCACTTATCCATCTATCTATCTATCCATCCATCCATCCATCCATCCATCCATCTATATCTATACATCTGCTCCTGGAGCAAAGTTCTGTCCATATTCTGGTTTACTCACATCAGTCCCAGTCTCCCTCCAGTCCCAGGCCCGGCTGCCTCCAGGCCAGACCTTACAGTCCTTGTAGCTGGAGGAGCATCCCTTCACCTTCATGTGGCCCCATGAGAGGGAGGCGATCTCTGGAGAGGACATGAGATGCTACCTGCTGGAAGACCGAGAGGAGACGGGATGGAGACAGTCATTGCAGGCAGCACTTCGCCATTACAGTAAAAACTAGGGCTGGGCGAGTTAACTCAATAATAACGAGTTAACTCGCTAATTATTTAACACCGACAAATATTTTATCGCGCATTAGCGCAGGTTTTATTATTTATTTTATTATTGTAAAAGTCTGTTGCTCTCAGGCTTTTATTTTGTAAAAGTCTGCTGCTGTCTGCTGTGGAACAGGAAAAGAAAGTAATCGGCGGATCCACCAAACATGGAGAAGGGTACGGAACTTTTACTCGGCCATTTTCATGTTAAAGTTCTTCCAGACGGCGGAGTCGACAGAACCAAAGTCATCTGTAAACACTGCCAAGTTGAATTGTCTTCTCAGCGTAGTAGTTCCAGTCTAAAATATCACTTAAAGGCAAAACACACAACTGATAGCAGCAAGTCATTCAAGGAAACAGAGAGTGGAGCGAGGCTTCTACATAAAAACTACAGAAAGATGCTGATGTTAAAAGTGTGTTTGCACAACAAATGTTATGGCACTTTCATTCATATGGCAGCACATTTAAAATAAAACTAAATGCTAAAAGCTATACACTACTTTTGGATTCATTTTTGGATTTTGCGCACAAATGCGATTAATTGTGATTAATCAGGGAAATCATGTGATTAATTAGATTAAACATTTTAATCGTTGCCCAGCCCTAGTTTTAAACTAACTTATTTAAATAAAAGCCCTTTTTCACTTTTAATGAACTTTAGTTTAATCTTCTGTGAATACCTCACAATCATTATTTTGAAGCGTAAGGAGCATATACTCTAAAAGTGACCATAAGGGGGCAGAACTGAGTGAGTTGAGATCAGGACAACACGATTTACAAAGACTCCGACTCAGCTTTATGAATGCCTCTACAACATGTTGAAATCAGGAATCAGAGGTATTAATGTGCAGTTCTACAGGAGAGAAAAGGGATTAAATCAGCCACAACAGCCAAACGTCTGCTGTTATTAATAGGAGCTGCTGGGAGCTATTTCTGGACCACAGACTGAGCAGAGCGCCTGTTTGAGATCATAACAAACCGTCAAACTGCGTTACTGCAAACTTAAGAAAGGTGGTGAATATAAGAAAATGAAGCTGAAAGCATGTATCGGTATTTAAATATAATGTAAAACAGTTTACCTCTGTAGAGCTGCTGCTTACCCGGAGACGATATCAATAACCTGGACACTCCTCCTGGAACTATTCTTCCTCCTCTGGTTAAAGAGGAAGAAACAAAAACTGAATTTATTTTATTTATAGGCATAAATCTACACACAGGCCTGGTACGCGTGTAGGTGCAGCATAATTAAGCTGAAAGGTTTGTTTCCTTTTAATTCAAAACTCTGGGTTGTGGTTTGTTTCGTGAACATTTAAAGTCAAACTTCCAATGACCTCTTCATCAATCATTCATGATGAAGAAATGCAGCTCCGGTTAGTTTTCTTTCTTTCTTTGCATTTTCCAATCATCCCGAAGCAAGCAGAACATAAAGTCAGTGTTTACACCATTACCCCCAGAGAGGTGATAACACGTGACGAGAAAAGGTAAAGTCTGGAGTGAAAATAATAAAGCTGTTAGGGGGGAAATGTCCAATAATCACTAAAATTAAGTAGTTTGGTCACCGGAAGTGCACCTTCAAACAGCATTAAATTATTTTTTATTTATTTATTTATTTGTTTTAATTTAATTTATTTTTTTAATTAAGAGGTAAATGTAACTTCACCTCAGCCGTTCAGTGACGCACTAACATGCCGCCATCTTTGTACTTAGAAGTTACGCCCCCTTTACGTTGCATTGGCCAACTGTCCACTCGTTCACTATGTAGGGCCCTTTGTAGTTAGTCGGCCATGTTGCAGGGCTGTTTGAAATGTCAAGTGAAGATTCTCATTCACTTCCGTCACGTGATACACTAACAGAACTACGTTGGTCGAAACAGACCATCATGCAGTGCGGCCTGGAGTTAGCCGCTAGCAGAACGTGCTAATATTAGCTATCGATAGATGGCGCTAACGTTCGCAGGTCACTATTGTGATTTTCTAACCGAAACTCATAATCCTAAATAAATTGCAAATACAAAAATATATAAACGGCTAAATAAATAACTGCATGAACTACATTTATTTAAGCTTGTCTCAATTTAGCTATTTATTTACTTTTATACTCATTCTTAAATCTGATTTGTTGTTTAAATTGGAATTAATTTAATTTCTTTATTTTTTTATTTGTTATTCCTGTATTAATTTCTGTATTATTTTGCCTTACATTGTATAGATCTACTCATTTCCTTAAAATTATGTATTTATTATTATATTTTGACTTTGTCATATATATATATCTTTTAAATTTATATTATAAATTCGTTTTATGTATAGATTTTATTAAAACAATTAACTTCCCTGTTATTTCCCCAAGCCCCCTAATTTTTTCCGTAAATATATTCTGTATTTCTGGCAATCCCCAATGTCCCAATTTAAGGTTATTTTTACTTAATTCTTTACACATTATATATATATATATATACACACACACATACACATATATTTCATCGTTCCTGGATTCTTTTCACTTACTATCTTCACTTACTTAACTATCGTAAGAGCCTATTTTCACTGCACCGTGTCAATGATCATCCAAAAGACCTGAGCACCTACACTAAAATTAAAGAGTTAATGCATGATAAACATACATGTTTGTATTTGAAGTCCATCATCAACTTTGACATAAATGCATTTATCACACAGATACTGGCAGAGATGAGTCAGTTCCCGTTTTACTTCCCTCCTGTGTGTCTCCTGACCCGAGTTATCTTTGCATGCTGATTTCATACTGCTAACAACCCAAAGTTATGAAACCTTCAAACTTCATGTGGGTTCTCTACATATGGGGACAAATCAAGTTAGTGGACTGGTTATTTTTTCATGTGTAAACACATTTCAAAGGAAATATATTTTCTGCTCCCTTTCTGTCAGAGACATGGGACTTTATTTCAAAGTGAATACAAATTAAGAATAGACCCAGTTTAATACCTTTTATCTTTCTGGTCTATTTAGCTGTTTTGGTCACCACTTCATAATCATTGCATAATGCTGGTTTTAGGTTGTTCCAAATGCTGATCACATGTGCATTTCTGAAAAATGACATTTCATTTAAGCCTACCTAAAGATTACTTGTTGAGGTTTTTGACCTCAAGTTGTTTTTCCCAAATCAGCTGACTGAAAAACACCTTTATCCTCCCATGCATGTTTAATTTCTTCTGGTTATGTGGGATGATCTGGGCCTCAGCACTGTCTTTGAACAGGAGATAGTTGTTCATATTCTCATATAGGAACATGACATCTGTTTTATGGTAAGTGAATGAGAACATGTGAATGGAAACAGTAAAAATTGAAGTGGTTTTGCCTGTTTTGAAGAAGGCTTGATGCACATTAGGAATGGACCTAATGGGAATCTAATATGCAAACTGTTACTGGGTAAAGTAACAGTGCCCCATAAAAATGCATCTAATCTGGCAAAGTGTAAAATGATGCCACTGACCAGCTGCCTCTACTCTGTGCCGACACACGCTAAACTCACATGACTGCCCAGCGTCTTTCTAGATATGAGAATATCCCAGATATTCCAGGGGATGAAAGTAATTGCAATGCTTTTATTTTATGTAAAGCACTTTCAATTGTTTTGTACATGAAATGTATCAAATCAAATCAATTCCTGAGGAAGAACTTTCTCCTCCTGGATGTTCTTCACAGTTGTTAATTATTTCCCTTTTCAAGGGTTACTTCTCATTGGATAGACTACTTCTTCTACTAAATTACAAACTTAAGCAATGTAACCAATACTGCCAGCCTCTGTGTGTACTAAATATAATACATCACATGACATTGTCTACTTGCACTTTTCAGCACTTGAACAGCCAGCTTGGTCAAAGTTACTGGCCTTGGAGAAAACTTTATAGTCATTAAAAAAAACTCAAGTTATTCATGGGTATTTTCAGCCCTTCTCACTTCAAATGTAACTGATACACATATAATCTCCCCTGACACTCAGACACTTCCTGTTTGCCATCATGTGATCACGTCATGCCCTTTTGCACTGTTTGTGAAACACACTCCCTGATGACTGAATAACCAATAACAATATAGTTTTATACCAGGATGCAGAGTTTCATGTGACACAATGTTAAAGGGGAAGTTAGTTTTTTTTAAACCTGGACCTTATTTCTTGCATAAAATACGTTCATCTTCTCACTTTAGATCACTCGAGATCCACGTATATCCATATATATAGCTGTGCTGCAGCGCCGCGCGTCTATGAAGTCATCCCACCAGATTCATGTGTAGAAAGCCCCCTATAAGCCCCCCGATAGCCCCCAATAACAACAACACGGCAGCTCTAAGCTAACAGTGCAATAGTACGTGTTCATTCATTCATTCTTCTTTAAGTGTTGGTGAAATAAAGATAGATAATACCTTATTTAGAGGCTGTATTGTCTCACCCTGTTCACTTCCGTTATATGGATAGACGAGTGATCTAAATATCGTCCGATGGACGCCGACTTTCACCAAACTGTTATCGGTCAGTGGGGTTACTGAAAGGATTGAATTATTAACTAAATTACAATAAGACTGAGTAGCTCCTTATTTGAGAAAGGGTAATTCTCCTTGGATATGTGGCGGTGAATGAATGGGATCAGAGGCACAAAGCGTGTCATACCCCGGTATGATAGGTGGCGCTGTACCCATTCCAGCTGTTGCTAATAGAGCCACTTCCTGTTGACCTCTTCACCACCAACAACAACAACAAACTCAGGCGTTGGAGAAAGATGGAGAACGCAGAGCCAGATGAAGCTACGTCCCTCTACATTTGGTCTGTGATGAGCTGCTTGTTGCACAAACTCGATGCCCAACGGAGCATTCTCCATCGCGTTGTTTGTTTCTTTCTGACGGCGACAACAACAGGAATATCGTCTCCTTTGACTTCCGGGTCACGACCCCGGGAAAACATCTGGAGCATGCGCAGAACGCAAAGTCTGATTCACCGCGTGCTTCAGCGTCTACAAGCAGGTTTAGAGTGACTTTAACCCAGTTATCTCGGGGTCTTAACCCGATCCGATCCAATTTCTTGTCAGATTAAGGTGTTGTAATTGTAATTTAGCCAATAATCCGATCCTTTCAGTGCCATGTGACCCAACTGACTGAGTAGATGAACGTATTCAATGCCAGAAATCAGATCCAGGTTTAAAAAAAAACAACGAACTTCCCCTTTAAAGCTGCAGTCTGCAACTCTTTTTCAAGCATAATGCCTGGAACTGTCCGGGGATTCTGAAAGTAGTACATTAAATACCCCAATACAAAAAAAATGAGTTATCTAGGTCCCCTAAATGTCCCGCTAGGTCCCTCCAAAGCCAGCAGGTTTGTTTACAAAATTACAGACCGGACCGGTAAAAGGTAACCAATCAGGTTTACGAGCTGGGCTCTGCTGCCTGTCAATCACCGATTGTGCACGCGCGATACAAGGTAGGCTCGTCCCCACGCTTATTTATCTGGACTATTGAACTTCATTACAGGCTAGTCTACTTACTGTGTCTTCCATGATCACAAATGACAGGTGAGTTGATGAATGAGGAGTCGTGTAGGAGCATCTGGCGTGCACGTCTACGTGCACGAGTTCTCATGTGTTTTGAAGGGGCGGGACAGGAAGTTGAATAACTTTTTATTTTTCGGTTAAAAAATAAGCATTTCTTGCATTTTGCGACTACGGAGGTCACCGTTTTCAACTTCAAGCGTTCTGATAGATCATGTAAACTCTTAAAATGCCAAAAATTAGGACTTTACGTATGACAACAACAAATCCTGCAGACTGCAGCTTTAAGCGAGGCTGTAAAACCGAGCTCCACATTTCAAAGTCCAGCACAATGTTTGTAAATGCCTTCTGGATTGGGCTTCAGCACACATGCTGTCAGAAGGGAAATGCTCCTGTAAATGAGATCTTTTATCAGCTGACATGTTGTGAATGATAAATAAAAATCCTTGTTTCCTGGGTTCTGTCATTTCTCCCACATTTTTTAAAACGCCCCCGTAACAACTGGCCCAGAGGTGGAGGAGTCTGCGGTAATTTCCTTCAGGTGGACGGCTTATTTACAGTCTTTCCATGGACCAACAAGTTGTTCAGTTTAATAGTGGGGTGGGATGGGGTTAAAAGAACAGTTAGGGCAACTGGATTACCACCTTATCCATGAAGTACAACTCTGAACTGAACAAACCATAAGAATCCATTAATCTATTAAACTATGAAGGTAATGTTTCTTTGCCCAATAACCCATCACTCCTTCCATCTACTCTGGCACAGAAATATTTACAATAGTTTTTCTTTTCACTTTCAGTCCATTCCTCCAGTTTACAGATAACAGACAACCTGGCAAAGATCCAGTTTCACATAGTTTCGTTAAAGTCAAGACGCATATTTTGTCCCTGTGTTGTTGCATCTAAATGTCATCTTTGGTACTTAAATGTCACAGTTCGACAGGCATAAAATAGTATTTCTGCAGCAACAAGGTGATTCCCAAAGAAAGCTAGGAGATGAAAACTTCTCAGCATTGGTGTGCAGCCTGGTGTCCTCAAAAAGAAAAGATTTGGGAAACTTAACAAGTGGGGGGTAAAAAAGATGCAGATGAACAGCATCCGAAAGAAAAACAACATGAAGAAAAGGAGTCTCCAGCAAAGAGCTGACACGTGCATCTGGACTTTCATTTGATCCAGCTGTTGGCCCAAGCCTCACCAGAAATGCTCTGCCTGGACTTTCTTAAGACTTAGACAGCTCATATAAAGTTTTGCATCTGTAGTAGACCCATAGGTCTTGAACACAACCCAGGTAGTCAACCTGTAAGCAGCACCTCCTTTAGCTCCTCCCCATGCTGTATAAAGCCTCAAAATGGCTCCCTTCAGCCTCTTGCTGAGCTTGTGTGGTGACCTAATTCAGGTGGTGAGTAGGGTCCCCGTTTCATCAGGCATGTGTGGTGCGATCCTTTGTCCTACTAACATGTGTTTTTGTCTTTGTAGGTTTACTTAATGCTGTCCTTTGTTTTTTATTAGTTTGTTTATACCGTTCTGTTGTGCTGTTTTGTCTTTGGAGCCAAAGAAAAACGATTACAGGTCACCACAGAACTTCAATCTATACACCTAGAAACTACCAACCAGGCCAGAAATCTGGGTGTAGTGATGGACTCAGACCTAAATTTGAATGGTCCAGGACCAGAATGCATCAGTGACCTCCTGACCCAGTATGAACCTTCCAGACCCCTCAGCTCATCTGGATCTGGTCTTCTATCAGTTCCCAGAGTCAGAACCAGACATGGAGGAGCTGCATTCAGCTTCTATGCTCCACATGTCTGGAACAAACTCCCAGAAAGCCTCAGATCAGCTGAAACACTCAGTGGATTTAAGACACACCTTTTTTCAGCTGCATTTGAACAAAGCTCCAAATCTGAAGCTTGAGTTTCAAAACTTAATCACATTTTAACTCCTGATTTTTATCTATTTTTCTTTTCTTTCTTTTTTGTTTAAAATTTAAATCCTGCTTTTTATTTCTACTGTTTTAATGTGTCTGTTAAGCACTTTGAATCGCCTTGTAGTTGAATTGTGCTGCACAGATAAACCTGCCTTGCCTTACAGTTCTGTTGTGCTGTTTTGTTTGGTTCGTTCTATTTTTCTTTTGCTTGTGTAGTTCTTTGTCTTTTAGTTTGATTATTGATTTGATTATCAGGTTTGTTAACCTTTCCTTTTTTTGAGTTTCAGTGTGGCCTGGGTGTCATCAGATGGGAGGTTAGGCAATGTGGTGAGGAACTCACTTCCTGTTTTGGCATGCAAGTACACTGGGGCACTTTTAGCGTGTTTGTGGTGGCTTTTCAATTGTAGTGTTGCACCCCAGCTTAAGAAAGAGACACACATCCAGTAGTATGCCTTCCACTGAGGCCCCAGCCCACTGATTCAATTCTGTTAGTCATTTGGCTTTTAATATTGTTATAGCCGGCCTTTTAGCTTTCTGTAAATAAAAATACTTTACTAAATTCGTCTTGTTTAACCCTTTTCTCTCGTTTCTTTGCATCAGCATTTTTACTTAAGTTTAATTCATAAATATTATTTTCAATAAATATATTTTCTTTACTTTACTGTCTCTGCCTCCTCAGTCACGACCCTGTGTCCTTACAGTAATTGGGTTTCAGGTGTCATATGCTGGGGTGCAAGTCCCCCGGTGGCGTTGTTTCATCCTTTACTCCGCTCTTGGCCACCAGAGGTGTGACCAGAATGGCATGTGTGGGTGGGCAGTAAACTCATCTGGGGGGGGGGGGCAGAAAACAATGCCTGAAAAAAATCGGTGGAAGACCACTACTACAACTTCAAGCATAATAATAAAAATAGTGATAATTCAATTCGGTAATTAAAATATGGTCACACTAGCATAAATCATGACCGTCAATTTCGTTAACAGTGTGAAGTTTTTTTTTTTTTGTTTTGTTTTTTTTTAAATTGTAAAGAAATGTAGAACTTGTTTGATGCATGCAAACGCACCATTACAACGCCATCAGGGTCACAAGAAATGTGTTCACCAAGTCCAGCCACCTCCAGCTTTTTATTACCTTCATTAAGTCTACATTTCAGATCATTATATACAACAAAAATATCCGAAAAATGTCAAAATCGCCTTTTTTTTTTTTTTTTTTTTTCAGCAGCAAGGGGTTAAGGTTACGGAGGAGGGGGGGGGGGGGGGTTTGACGCCTTTCTGAGGAACTGGAGGTGGGTGGGTCATATGACTTCCTGTAAGAGCAAAACACAAACTCATGAGTCCACGATTCATGAAAGTTACACTTAAAAATGACACTTTTTTTTCATGAAGATTTCTACGAGTTGTGCCCCATAAATCTCCTCTATTCTAACCACTGGTGATCGACTGCTTTGTCTTTTTGTTACATGATGAAAAACATTATTCCTCAGGGTATTCTGGAGTTCCGTGTGATCCATAGACTGATGATATGACCCATTATCTTTGGAAGAAAGCTCTTACCAGAAAATGCCCCGGTCTAAATACCGCCCACTGAAGGGAAATCGAAACCTAAGAGTGTAAAAAGCGAGGAGTGTGAATGAAAGCCATCCATTTTGTTGCAAAGTCCAGGACCCTTACCTGAGCCCCAGCAAACCGGCTCCTGACGATGGCTTTTAACATGCAGACACCTTTTTACAACCCAGTAAGTACCTAAAATGTGTGCGTTTTTAGTCCGTTTCCGGGAGAAATGGAGCGGCAGATAGCGGGGTGTGATCCGGCTTATTGGAGAGAAACTGAATCCGTTATCAGCCTGAGAACTTTTTCTGTCTTTTGGAAATGCATTAAATAAAAGCTCCGTCTTTATAACGATCATTTGTTTTGGAAACGTGCCGTTTTTGTTGATGTAATTGTGTGGTTCTTGGTACTGTAAGTATTATAACCACAGACAGAAATGAGTTTGGCATATGTTTACTTAACAAAAAGTGTGTTTATCTTTAATAATCTGACGTCCTTTGTAGAGAAAATGTAAAGACTGAACTCATGTTGAACCACCAAATAATATCAGACAGGTTTGAAATGACAGAAACCTGTTCAACACACAGAGACTGTTAAACTCTTCTTTACTGGATAAGTTATTCAAACATGGCCTCATTGGTTTGGATGAGCAACACTGTGCAAAAGTCTCGAGCCTTCATTCAGTTCTACAGATATTGCGTTGAAATCAGGAAATGCATGTAAACAAATGTAAATCCAGAATATCAGCAGCTTTAAAGTGAATATCTGCAGATGTTTCCATGGTAACAGCTGCAGAGATTCACTGAAAAGTGTTCCAACATGAACATAAACCCAGAATCTGAGGCAGAAGCAGAGTTAGTTCAGTTCTGAGCAGCTTTAAAGTGAATATCTGCTCTGAGCTGCTTTCTCCTCCAGCACAGCCTGAACCCTCTCAGACGAGCTTTCTGTCCTTTCTTTAAGGAGTCTTCAGGAATAGTTCTCCAGGCTTCTTGAAGGACATCCCAAAGCTCTTCTTTGGATGTGGGCTGCCTTTTGTTCCGTTCTCTGCCAACATGATCCCACACTGCTTCAGTAATGTTGAGCTCCGGGCTCTGGGGAGGATTCATCCCTCCATCAGACCTGCTGCCACTGATTTTCAGCCCACTTCTTGTGTCCTTTGGCACAGCTCAGCCTTTTCTCCCTGTTTCCCTTCCTTAAGAACGGCTTCCTGACAGCCACCCTTCCATGGAGCCCATTTCTGATGAGGCTTGGGCCAACAGCAGATGGATCAGCTGAATGATGTGGCTGCTAGCAACAAAGTGCCTAAAGATACAATTTAGAACTAAGTGGTCTGTTATGTGTAACTGTTGCACCGTGTGTGAAGTACAGGTTAATATTTAACCTTTTATTGCTCTGCTACTTCTCCATGTTGTCTGCAAAGTTAACCAGCCCACAGTTTGCTATCAGATGACACTAACTTCTCGTTAAAAGACTGGTTGTACATCTGTATTTTCGATTGTTTTAATTATGCAAGCCATTGTGGTCTGGTGACTGAGATGGGAAGGATGCCAGTTTTCTGTCAAGTTCAAGTTTCTGTTTCACAACAGCCAGAGTTGAGCTGATGCCGACTGTAGGAGCTATTTGTTATTTTGTAATATTTGGCTCACTTATTATTTAGTTATGTTTTGGGGGTTTAGTTTGGGGAATACTACGGAAGCCCATAGCGGACATGGTACGTATAAACTTTTTTTGATCGTTTTCTCGAGATAACGAGATAATTTAGCGATGGTTTTCGAGGCCACTTTTTCTCCCCAGTGCGCCCCTGTTTATATGTGTTTATATGTATTTCTGGCAAAGGTTTTTACCCATCTTTACCCCCCTTTCATTGAAAACTGAATAAAGTAGCCTATGAATCAAACATGGAATGTGGAGCGTTTGTGTAACAATTCTGCTGTGAAAATGCACAAAGCAAATTCGCTTTTCGTTTTCTCGAGAAAACGATAACGGCACCTCTCGTGCATCATTCGGTAACCATGGAGACGGTCTGGTCCCCTCAGCTGGTCACTGATGAAGTCGACTGTATCAGCAGGATCACTGAGGTGTAAACGCCTGCTGAGCTGCAGTCGAGCCGGATGTCTCCTTAAATGAGGCGGGCTGATATGAAAGTTATCTCTACAAGACAAACAAACTGCGAACACATGAAACACTTATAAACAGGGGCGAACTGGGGAGAAAAAGTCGGTAAATTAACTCGTTATCTCGAGAAAACCATCAGAAAAAGTTTATACGTACCACGTCCGCTCTGGGCTTCTGTAGAATACACCTTTTCTTTGGTTGTTTATGATATTTAGTATTGTTTGAGTTCATTTGGGTATTTAATTAAGCTTTTATTTTGAAAGCACTGGTTAGCTGGGGCCATAGCTCTGGCTGGGGCGCACTGGGAGAGTTTACTTAGATGGGCAGGTGAGCAGGCACCTGGGAGGGCTAATGGTTTTCTACCAGGGCCCATTGTTCTCTGTTTGTTTGCTTGGTTGGAGCAATAAACCTAAAGAAATCTCATTTTTTGCCTGGACAATTAGCTCATTTTACCTACCTAAATTCCCTCCCTAAGTGTCTCAGTGGCCGTTTCATTTGATTTAGTTTATTATGTTTTTTTTTTTTTTAAGTTTTGATTATTGACACAAGAGGATGAATAGCCAGTACACTGACTGCCAGACATTTATCAGTAATTTATTCCTCTTCGCTGTATGAAAAGCTGTTAACATGTCGAGCCCTGTCCACTTTAGAGAATCCCTTTCACTGGATCCATCCAAGGTGGCTTGCAGGAGGGGAAATCAATCGTCATCAGTGGACGAGTTCTGCCTGGAGCTGACAGGTAACTTTCATCTCACAGAAACAAAAATGGCTGACTGAGCAAGAATTACTCACTTATTTAACACTCTTCATTAATGCCTCTTTGCTTCACTTGTTGTTATCATGTCTCCATATCATCTAAAAATGTATTTTCTTATGAATTTTCAATATTCAGCATATTTGAACAGGACTTTGGAGCTGGAGGGTCATTTAAAACATGAGTGAACAAAAGTCTGTCCAAACCAGGTCTGATTTGGGATGATTTTTAGGAGAACAACCAGGGAACTGATCCAACCGATCCTAACACAGCTCTGGATGTAAATGGCATCATGTGCAGAAGATGAAACACTCTGGCTTCTCCTCTCAGGAGCTGTCAGGAGCTTTAAAAACCATACAGACCTCCTGTTAGAAAAACATCGCTGTAGACATGTTGACAAGATTTAAAACTTGATTTTCAGGGGACGGGAGGACAGAAGTTGTCACTTTTGAATTTTCCAGAAAGCTTTCGGGTTTCGGAATATTTTCTACACAAAACCTTAGGTTATGGTTGTTCTGATTCTGAATTTGGTCATTTTTACACAAGCGAAATCCTGTCTTCTACTTTCCTCCAGGTTCAATGTGAATTTGCAGTGCGGTTCTCGGGCTGGAGCGGACATTGCTCTCCACATCAACCCACGTTATGAAAGCCAGGCCTACGTGGTCACCAACACCTTCCAGGGTGGCAACTGGGGCAGCGAGGAGAGGAAGCACGGCTCACCTTTTCCTGCTGGCTCTCCCTTCAGCTTGATGATCACCGTCTCCCGGGATTTCTATCAGGTGTGTTGGATCTATTCGCTTAAAGGGACATGAAGCTGTATGACATCCCATATTAGCAACATCATTTATGAACATTTTCTTACCCCCTGCTGCGTCCTGTGAGCCGAGTTCCAGCCTCGTTTTGGCGTCCACGAAGGTAGTCCGGCTAGTTGGCTGGGGTTTAAAAAATAAAGCGTTTTGCTTCTCAAAACAATATGCATTCAAAAGAGTAATACATTTGCATCATAAAATCGTTCTCCAGGAAAAAGTGAGACCTCACAATCGCTTGGCCCTATTTTCTCTCCCTTCGTATCACTGCCTGCTGCCGCCTGCCGACAGCCGCGCCTGTTACGGTGTTTGCTGCTCGGTCTGCACAGCAGGCAGTGATACGAAGGGAGAGAAAATAGGGCCAAGAGATTGTGAGGTTTGACTTTTTCCTGGAGAACAATTTTGTGATGCAAATGTATTACTCTTTTGAACGCATATTGTTTTGAGAAGCAAGACGCTTTATTTTTTTAAGCCAACTAGCCGGACTACCTTCGTCAACACCAAAACTCGGCTGGAACTCGGCTCACAGGACGCAGCAGGGGGTAAGAAGATGTTCATAAATGATGTTGCTAGTATGGGATGTCATACAGCTTCATATCAAAAGAGGCGAACTATCCCTTTAACTCATTTTTTATTTCATCACATGTAAAACTGTTCAAAATGAAGCATTCATTCATTCATTCACGTTGACAAGACTTTTCAGAGAAGCTTCTTTTTCTTTCATCAGTGAAAATAAAGCACGTTTTTGGTTTGATTTTCTTAAAATGTTCCTTTTTGGCCATAACTTCTCATCGACAGTCAGAAAAAGACACCCAGATATGATTCCATGTTTTCCCTTTCCAGCTGAACGTGAATGGCTCCCACTTTATGGAGTACAGGCACCGCATCCCGTTTCAGCAGGTCGACACCATCTCTGTTGCCGGGAAACTGGAGGTTTCCTCCGTTGCATTCCAGAACCCTGCGGTGAGGATGCCAAAAACAAGCTGCATCTTGTCTCGTACATCTTTGTATCTGAAACAGTCGTAGATAAAACCGGCATGTATGATTTGTTTTTCTCTTTAGTTTCCTGCCCAGCCAGCATTTCCTGCCCAGGCAGCGTTTGCTCCCCAGTTAGCTTTCCCCTCCCAGGCTGCCTTCCCTTCTTTTCCAGGGTTCCCCTCTCAGCCCGGGTTCCCCTCTCAGCCCGGGTTCCCCTCTCAGCCCGGGTTCCCAGGGCAGCCTGCGTTTGCCCCTCAAATGCCTGTAAGTAAAAGAAAGCAAATCCTTTCATTTTATTTTTTACATCAACGGTAATTTTACTTAATTCAGGAAGACAATAAAGGAAATTCAAGGAGAAAATAATGTTGTTTTACTCATTTTTGTACGATTTAATTTTGGTTTTACAGGCAAAAAAACATTCAATTTCAACTGTAAAACAGCACAGTTAATGAAACTGTCTGAAATATAATGTATTGATTTGTTTTCTTGTGTTTAAAACTTGTTATTTAGAATTTGAAGGGGTAAAAATCAGCACTTTGCCTCATGTAGCTGTATTTTTTTTTATTCTTTATTTCATGCCTCAGCTCAAATGATGTGACAGTAAATGTGAGAGTAAACTGCCAGTTAAAGAGGCCCTTAGATTACAACAGAAACAACTCATGTAAGTATTTATGTGATGTGTTTTTCTATTCCATATCTGCACAGACTATACCTTACAGGAATTTTATCAGTGGTGGGCTCAGTCCTGGCCGGATCATCACAATCCAGGGGACCGTAAACCCCAACGCCACCAGGTATGACTCAGTAAAATGTTTGTGCCAGATTTTACTTTGAAACCAACATTGTTAAAAAATAAAACAGTAACAGTACGTCTCAAAACTGAGAGAGTGGTTTAGAAATAAACAATATATTCAAGCTCATGATAAGTATTAAGCTGTATAGCAGAAACACTTCCTGTATTAGATAATACTGCATCCACGGTCTGTTACTTGTTTTTATATTTTATACTTATAGTTTACTGTTTTTTGCTACTTTTTTGCACATAATAGCTTTAATTTTCTATTTTTCTCCTAATACTTCTTTTAATATTTTAAGACTTTTTTTATTCAGTGTTTACTGTTAATTCTATTTTAACTGTGTTTTTAGGAAATATGTCTGAGTATGTATTACAGAATTGACAATAAAGCTGACTTTGACTTTGATAAAGGAAAAATAAAAACATTGGAAAACACACAATACAGCTCTAAAAGCACATATTCAGTCATGTGAAATAGAAAGTATCAGTTCAAAGCTTCAATGTAACCAGGCACCTTTGCACATGTGCACCTGTACACCTGTGCACCTGTACACTTGTACACATGTGCACCTGTACACCTGTGCACCTGTACACATGTACACCTGTGCACCTGTGCACCTGTACACCTGTGCACCTGTACACATGTACACCTGTGCACCTGTACACATGTGCACAGGTGCACCTGTACACATGTGCACAGGTGCACATGTACACCTGTGCACATGTACACCTGTACACATGTGCACCTGTGCACCTGTACACATGTGCACATGTGCACCTGTGCACCTGTACACATGTGCACATGTACACCTGTACACCTGTACACCTGTGCAGTACTCAGCAGCCTGCCAAACAGCTGAAAACTGGGACATTTTAAATGAAAATGCTGAATGTCCCCACAATGAAATCGTTTTTCGTGGATTCCGTTGCTACACCTGCGATTGCTGTGAGAAGAGACGGTTTTCTCTCAGCAGCAGCAGGAATCATGACACGTAGTTTCAGTTTGGTACACTTGAGTTCCTGTTGGGGTTTCAATGCAGTGTGCCCATAGTTCATGCAGAAGTTTCTGTCTATAACAATGTACTGTACATTTGAGAACTATTTCCAAATTTCACTACCTCCGGAAACCTCTGGTATCCTCACACTGACTGGTCACCAGATGGCATGAATTGTCCCACTTCCCCATTTCTGTATCTGTCCGTTTCATAAAAGGCAGTTTAATCTGCATATTTTATTTTTCTTCAATAGATGGTGAATCTGGTTTATCTATACTTTTTATATACCTTTTCTGTATTTCTTATTATAGAAGCAAGTGTTCCCAGTTCCTCAACTTTCATTTCAACCCTTTCAGAATTTCCAAAGTGATTAAAAAATCTAAATACCTGAGTTTTTTCTCACCTGGTTGTAAGAATCATCTCTGTCAGGTAAAACCTGTTATTCAGGTTCTGAGGAAAGTTTGAATGCAAAACTTAGCATTTTAAGAGGCTACACTTCAAGCCTTTGTAGTAACATATTGACTCCATGTCCATCAATTATAAGAAATACTGTATATGAGTTGTTGTTGTTGTGATTTGAAATGATGAGACATCAGGCTGGAAAGGGAAATGAGTCGGATACACGCATTTATTGCAGTCTTTTCTGTCTTTACAGGTTTAATGTGAATCTTTCCTCCCAGTCTGGCATCGCTCTACATTACAATCCCCGTTTCAACGAGAACTGTGTGGTGCGAAACACCAAGCAGTGGGAGCAGTGGGGCTCTGAGGAACGGGGCGGAGGCATGCCCTTCCGGCGTGGAAACGCTTTCACGGTACGCTACCAAACTAAAGACCAAACCTCACTGCCAGCTCACACTGACCTAAAACCTGAGCTTTCAAGTTCAGCTCTGGATTGTCGGTATCCTGAAGCTGGTTCACTTCTCTCTGAGTTGTATCAGCAACTTATGCTGGAAACTTAAAGGGATAGTTCGCCTCTTTTGACATGAAGCTGTATGACATCCCATATTAGCAACATAATTTATGAACATCTTCTTACCCCCTGCTGCGTCCTGTGAGCCGAGTTCCAGCCTCGTTTTGGTGTTGATGAAGGTAGTCCGGCTAGTTGGCTGGGGTTTAAAAAATAAAGCGTTGTACTTCTCAAAACAATATGCGTTCAACAGAGTAATACATTTGCATGACAAAATCGTTCTCCAGGAAAAAGTCAGACCTCACAATCACTTGGCCCTATTTTTTTCTCCCTTCGTATCACTGCCTGCTGCCGCCTGCCGACAGCTGCGCCTGTTATGGAGTTTGCTGCTCGGTCTACACAGCAGGCAGTGATACAAAGGGAGAGAAAATAGGGCCAAGCGATTGTGAGGTCTGACTTTTTTCCTGGAGAACAATTTTGTGATGCAAATGTATTACTCTGTTGAACGCATATTGTTTTGAGAAGCAAAACGCTTTATTTTTTAAACCCCAGCCAACTAGCCGGACTACCTTCCTCAACACCAAAACGAGGCTGGAACTCTGCTCACAGGACGCAGCAGGGGGTAAGAAGATGTTCATAAATGATGTTGCTGATATGGGATGTCATACAGCTTCATGTCAAAAGAGGCGAACTATCCCTTTAACCTGCTCTGGAGCTGGTTATGTATAAAGATAGGAGATGACAACATGCAAACGAATTATCTTCTAAATGGATCAGATCCACTAATGCTTGGATGACATGGCAGTTACATTGATCAGCTTATTACTTAATATTCACATTTTTAGCCACCGATGATTTGAAAAAGAATGCTGTCTGTAATCTGCCTCTTTTCCTCCTTTTGTTATATTTACTTCCTGCTTTGCTTCCAACAGCAGTTGGTGTTTTCTCAGCCTGCTGTGTTTAGTCAGCTGCTCCCCGCTCCGACAATTTTACATGAACGTACGTGTTTCTAGAGCCAGTGACCTCGATCAACTTACTGAGATCTCCATTTTCAGGGTCAGTTTAGGCCGAGTCACCCATAAAATACGCTGAACATGGTGAATCTGTTCCTCACAGAAGGCCTCAGCTGCCTGAAACGCTTCGTTCGACATCTTTTTCTGTTCTTCATGATATGATGATGAAACACATTAGCATAAAATTAGGGCTGGGCAACGATTAAAATGTTTAATCTAGTTAATCACATTATTTTCCCGATTAATCACGATTAATCGCATTTGTACGCAGAATCCAAAAATGAATCCAAAAGTAGTGTATAGCTTTTAGCATTTAGTTTTATTTTAAATGTGCTGCCATATGAATGAAAGTGCCATAACATTTGTTGTGCAAACACACTTTTAACATCAGCATCTTTCTGTAGTTTTTATGTAGAAGCCTCGCTCCACTGTCTGTTTCCTTGAATGACTTGCTGCTATCAGTTGTGTGTTTTGCCTTTAAGTGATATTTTAGACTGGAACTACTACGCTGAGAAGACAATTCAACTTGGCAGTGTTTACAGATGACTTTGGTTCTGTCGACTCCGCCGTCTGGAAGAACTTTAAAATGAAAATGGCCGAGTAAAAGTTCCGTACCCTTCTCCATGTTTGGTGGATCCGCCGATTACTTTCTTTTCCTGTTCCACAGCAGACAGCAACAGACTTTTACAAAATAAAAGCCTGTGAGCAACAGACTTTTACAAAATAAAAGCCTATGAGCAACAGACTTTTACAAAATAAAAGCCTATGAGCAACAGACTTTTACAAAATAAAAGCCTATGAGCAACAGACTTTTACAAAATAAAAGCCTGTGAGCAACAGACTTTTACAATAATAAAATAAATAATAAAACCTGCGTTAATGCGCAATGAAATATTTATCTGCGTTAAATAATTAACGAGCTAACTCGTTATTATTGCGTTAACTCGCCCAGCCCTACATAAAATATATATATGTTTTAAATGTGGGATGTTTTTTTTTTTTTTTTTTTACTATTTTCAGTAAAACACTTCGTCTGATTTGCACAATGACTTTTCTTTCTTTCAGCTGACCATCTGTTGTGAGAATCACGCCTTCCGAATCGTGGTGAATGGGAAGAACGCACACGTCTACAAACACCGCTTCCAGCCTCTCCAGCAAATTACCAACATGGAGATTGATGGTGAAATCAGCCTGACGTCTGTGACTGTGTAGAGATCCAGGACCTGTGTCTGGTCATGACATCTTATATCCAACCCATTTTGTCGCTGATTGATCATGATGGGCTGACATGGGCCGCCAAGAACTGCCAGTTAATTTATCTGACCAGTTTTCTGAAGCAAAACAAATTTGTTAAAACTCACGAGCAAGAAAGGTTTATTTAGAAAGAAGCCATACGTTATTGTTAAGCCTGGAAGGCCGAAGCTCGAGATGTTGGCTGATTTTAATCAGAGTAAAACACCAGATACATAAAAGATATATTGAAAATATATGGATATAACCTTGATTTTAATACACATACATTACTTGGTGCTGTACATACATAGCCTGTGTATTCATGAAAAACACAATTGTTCTTAAAGGCGAAAACCACCAACAATGAGGACCAAGTCCAGTCATTTTAGAGCTGAAACTTCCAGCGGTTTTCTGATGATGGTCTCTGTGCACGTTGTCCATGTTATTGTCAATCTATAATGTAAGGGAATGCAAAAATATGCAAACATTAATGCTTTGTCCATTAAAATGATGATGTCGTTGTATTGATGGACTGTTTCCTTCTTTACTAGTGAAGCAAATCTGAGGAGATATTTGGTGAAGTTCCAAAAAAGCAGTGTGGATCAGACACATTTTAAATGACCAGTTTGTGGAGAATAAGCTAGGCTGGGTAGATTCACCAGAAGGTGGCGGTATAGGCTACATTTCAACTGCTGGTAATTCAGTAGAAGAGGTAGTTACCATAATTGGAAACAGCCACCAGGAGGAAAAAACAACAATGGTGGTGGACATCCACAAGAGGAAAGTTTAGAGATATCTCCTGCAGGATTTGCTTTAATCTCTGGGATATTTTATCTGGGAAGATGCTGGTTGGTCTGGTTATTTATTTCTGGCTCAGACCAGAAACAAATCCTTTGGGCCCTGTTAGTTTGGGTCTTTATGAATAGACTTTGCTTGTGTGGTCTACAAAAATGTTTCTGTTAGTGTCAAAGTAACACTGTGAATGTGAATGTCAGGATGTAGTATTTTTTTTCCAGCACAACGTTGTAATGTGGCAAGGTGAGCATTTCCAGACTTTACCTTTTAAGTAGTTTTAATGCGAGGGCCGATTGGTGAATGGGACCACATTGTAGCTTCTAACTTTTTAGAATTATTTTAGTGCTCACATGCATGACGTTATGTATGTCTAACTCACCTGGAAATGTCAGTCTTAAACCAGTTTGGGTAGATGCACTGGTCCTGGAAATACTGCAATCCCAGGGCAATGCATGGAGCCAATCAGCAATAATCATTAAATAGAAAAATAGGGTCTGGCTCAAGGCTTTTACACTCTGCTATACCTTTACAGTCTCCATTGTGTGACTGTTCAAACAAATCTAATATAGATCCCATATACTTAACTGACTTCCTTTCAAAAGACACTTTTGTTTCCGTAATTATGACTTTTATATTTATATATATATATATATATATATATATATATGTGTATGTGTGTATATATATATATATATATATATATATATATATATATATATATATATATATATATATATATAAATAAAATTTGGTATCAACAGCCCCAGAGTTCATATTTCCTGTTCACAATATCCGTGTTTGCTGCCACCTGCTGGTCAGTTGTCATAACTACACCTTAAATCCGTTAATCTTAAATTATCTGCATTTTAGTTTCAAGATATGAAAACAATTAAATTTATGTTAAAGACAGAGATAACATCATCAAATTTAACGTAAAATACGAGTTTTTGAGAGGCGGCATAGCAATTCTAAGGTTTTACCTCTTCGTCAATCGATGTCGTCATCAGTCTGCGACAGTCTTCTGCTCCACACAGAAGGCAACATGATGGAAATCTCCGGGACTTCAAACATTTCTCTGAGAGAGTTTGGCTGTGAGCAGAGCTTACTGTCTCGACCCGATGGCTCCGCGTCTTATGTGCAAGGTGAAACCAGCACCTCAAACACTCCGGTTTGGGTTCATGTTTAACTTTTGCTCTAATTTTGACTCGCTACACATACGCACAGTCCATCATATCAATCCGCTCGGCAAGTTGCATTTTTACTTTGTTTGGGAAGTTGTGTTAATTTTCAAGAAAACACATAAAAGTTAAAGTCAAACTTTACAGACGCTGAACGTTTGGTTCCTAAAATGATTCAGAATAACCAACATACATGATGCATTTTCTCTTAAGTGACACACAACTGTCGTAAAGGTGTAAAACTCCTATTTTAACGGGTGATGTAACATGTAAAATACCGTTTTACTGACACCACCACAGCATCTCAGTCAGGCTGAGGTCTGGACTCTGACTGGACCGTTGCAACACCTCGATTATTCTCTTTTTCACACATTCTGCAGTAGATCTGCTGCTGTGTTTGGGATCTTTGTCCTGTTGATGAGCCAGTTTCAGCCCAGCTTTAGTTCATGGTGGACTCAGTGGCTGCAAGGTGCCCAGGTCCTGTGGCTGTAGAACCAGCCCACATTATCAGCCCTCCACCACCGTGCTTGACAGCTGGTGTGAGGTGTTTGTGCTGATGTGCTGTGTTTGGTTTCCTCCAAACGTGCTGCTGTGCATTATGAGCAAACATCTCCCCTTTGGTCTGGTCTGTCCAAAGGACATTGTTCCAGAAGTCTTGTGGTTTGTTCAGATGCAGCTTTGCAAACCTAAGCTGTGCTGCCATGTTCTTTTTAGAGAGAAGAGGCTTTCTCCTGCAGCCCTTCCACACAAGCCATACCTGTTCAGTCTGTTTCTAACTGTGCTGCCATGACCTTTAACCTTTAACATGCTAACTGAGGCCTGCAGAGTCTGAGATGTAGCTCTTGGGTTTCTGACCTTGGGGCGACCTTTAACCTTTAACATGCTGACTGAGGCCTGCAGAGTCTGAGATGTAGCTCTTGGGTTTCTGACCTTGGGGTGACCTTGCTGGGACGTCCACTCCTGGGATGATTGACAGCTGTCCTGAATGTGTTCAGCTTGTGAATAATCTTTCTCTCTGTGGAACGATGGACTCCAGATAGTTTGGAAACGGCCTTATAACCCTTCCCAGGTTGATGGGCAGCAACAGCTGCTTCTCTGAGATCGTTGCTGGTGTCTTTCCTCCTTGGCATCGTGTTAACACACACCTGAACTTACAGAACTTCTGCTTTTATAGAGCTGCTCACACTGACTGATGATCAGTTAATCAGAGCATTGATCAGCTGCACCTGGCTGCTACACGATCTCTTATTTCTTCTGTAAGCAGTAAAAAAAAAACACATTTTCTCTGTATTTTGTTTTTCTCTGAAGGGGATTCGAGTGTGATGGCCGGAGTTTATGGACCTGCTGAGGTCAAAGTCAGCAAGGAAATCTATGATCGGGCAACCCTGGAGGTGTTGGTTCAACCTAAAGCGGGAATGCCAAGTAAGTTTTTCTTTTAGAACAGTGTTTCCCAACCGGGGGTACTGCAGGGGGTACGCAGCACACAGGGAGTTTTTTTTTTGTTTTTTTTTTCAGCTCTGACAAACATATAAACAAATAAGAGGAACAGGCTGGATGTGGAGAGCAGCCTGCTAGCAGCTGTTTCCACATTGTCTCCAGATCTAGCAAAGCTGATGAAAGACAAGCAAGCTCAAGTGTCTCACTGAAGACCAGTAGTGAGTATTTTGATAAAGGTTTTGTTTCAGATTTTAACTATTAAAAAGCACTTTTATGGAGGACTGTTTATGAAGGAGACTCCAGTTTTGTGATGAATGTTACATGAGTTAGGCCTGTTAATGTATTCTTAAAAAAATAGAAATGTTACTTGTTTAAGTTAGATAACAAAGGAAGATTATTTTGATTTAGTGTTTATACTATTTTGGTTAATTATTTATATTTCAAGAAAATGTTTTTTATTCTTATGTTGAATTCAACTGAGGTTAAAAAAAAAAGAGAGAAAGCCTGAGAATTTTATGTTCAAGTTAAGGATATTAAATAAAATGATTTTCATGTAATAACCACTGTGTTGCTCTACTTTTGGAGAATCATCGCACGCGTTGTATGTGTGAGGGGGTACTCAGGCCAAAAAAGGTTGGCAAACACTGCTTTAGAAGAAAAAGAGGTATTTGTTTTCAAGAAAAAGTTTAAAGCAGTTTAAATCCTCATGTGATTATGGAGAAAACTACAGACATGAGAGCACTACTTTCTCACCTTTTGGGAAAAGCAGCAGCTCTAAGCTGTTCGGTTATTTAATCTTTTGTGAAATTAAACAGTTTCAACTTGCTGTATTCAAGAAACGATTAAAAGCTGCTTTACTACAACACACCACAGGGTGGAGTAAGTGAGCCGTTTGCTTCCCACGATGCATCAGGTTTCTCATTGATTTTCCAGGTGTGAGGGAGCGATCACAAGAGCAGTGCCTGCGGGAAACCTGTGAAGCGTCTCTGCTGCTGTCTCTCCATCCTCGCTCTTCGCTCACTCTCATTCTCCAGGTGGTACACGATGACGGTTCGGTATCCTTCAGTTAAACTGTGGCTGGGAGTTAAATCTGTGGGTGGGACACAGAAATGGTGTTTTTTTTTTCCTTACCTGCCCCTCAGCTCCTGTCCTGCTGCTTAAACGCAGCCTGTATGGCTCTTATGGATGCCGGGTTGCCCATGAGTTGCCTCTTCTGTGGAGTAACCTGTGCCATCAGTACCGATGGACAAATCATCACAGACCCCACTGCAGCTCAGGAAAAGGTAAAACTGAGGCTGAACGAGTGCAGTCATGTGCACTCGTCTTGAACCACTCTGCATTTCTTCATGTATTTATGTTACGGCCAGAGGTGGGTAGAGCAGCCAAAAATTGTACTCAAGTAAAAGTACTATTACTTCAGAATAATATGAATCATGTAAAAGTAAAAAGTAGTCATCCAAATAATTACTTGAGTAAGAGTAAAAAAAGTGCTCGGTGAAAAAACTACTCAAGTACTGAGTAACTGTTGAGTAACGTCTGATTTATTTGTAAACACAAGCATTCAATCAGACAGACAAAAATACTAAATAATCATCTTTAGGCAAATTAGAGTTCATCCAATTGATAAAATAAATTAAAATTAATTAATTAATAACAAAATAGCTTAAATTAAAATAATCCAGGTAAATTCAAGTACTTCAATAAAAAATAAAAGAGACTTAGGAAATGTTTAAAACATATGTAACCCATATGCAACCTAAAAAACAAACATTCACCTATCCATGGGGGAAAAACGAGTTTAGGAAACTTAGCGCTACATGTTTCCTCAAGTTAGATGTTGAGTTTCTGCTGAAATGTGCGTTTGTTTTGGTTGACACAGAAGACACATAATGTAGCTGCTGTTTCTCACTCTTTGTAAGGTAAACATGCTTTCAGTATGAGGCCTCGTCTGCGTCTTCATTTCCCACCGTTGGTTCTGACATTTTTCATCTGTTTCTTTGTTTGTTTGCTACGACTGCTAATGCTAAAGCTAACCCGTCCTGCCGCTGAGATCGAGTATGGTCACGTGACCAGACTGCACGGCTGCGTCTGATTGGTGGAACACAGTCAGGTGGTAGAGCCTTTGGTGGAAGTCTCTCTCTCTGTCAGAATAAAACATTAAAATGAGGCGTACGCGGGGGGATAAAAATAATGAGGCGTAGAATACCAAAGAGGTAAGAAGAAAAGTAACCAGCTCATTGTAGCCTAATGTAGCGGAGTAAGAGGACAGTTTCTGCTGCACACATCTACTCAAGGAAAAGTAAAAAGTATAGAGATTTAAAACTACTCCGAGAAGTATAATTTTTTTCAAAAACATACTCAAGTAAATGTAACTCGTTACTACCCACCTCTGGTTACGGCTGATCAGTGTTTTTACACGTTCCTTCAGTAAAGTCGGCATTCACCACATTCCCCGTCTGCTTTTCTCACTCTAAAGGAAAGCAGAGCTTTGATGACTTTCGCCATCGACAGCGCAGAACGCAGAGTGATGATGTCATCGACCAAGGGATCATTTTCAGTTCACGAGGTCAGTCAGTGAATTAACTTTGGCCGGGTTATTTCTTCCATTATTACCAGAGATGGGAACTCAAGTCACTGTACTTGGAGTTGCTGTTTTGATGACTTGTGACTTGACAAAAAATAAAAGACTTGAGACTCGACTCGGACTTGGAAGTTAAAGACTCGGTACTTGACTTGACTTGAGACACGATGACTTGAATGACTTGAGTGTTAAGCATCTAGCATAACTCTGAACTTTATTTGTCATCTGAAGATCCATTCTGACCAGTCAGTGCTCGTCAAATTAGCTAATATTATCCTGTTAGCCTAGTCGGTAGTTAGCTAACGTTAGCTTGATATGATACGGGGTGGACAGGTTGGACACATTGGCCAATGATGTTTACTGACAGTTACTTATATCTTGTCTTTTCACTTTATTAAGATCAGATTCTGCAGGTAAAACTGCAATAATAAGGTGACTTGACTTGCCCAAGAAAAAATTGCTTGGGACTTGCACATGTGTGACTTGGTCCCATCTCTTGTTATTACTGTCTTTGAGCTCTGCATCGCGTCTGAATGGTCACAGATTGTGCAGACTTGTGGCTGATCGGCAGCATTGTTCTTCCTTCCTTCCTCCGCAGCTGCAGCAGTGTATCGCACTCAGTCAGAAAGCATCGGAGAAGATCTTCCAGTTCTACAGAGACTCTGTGAGACGGCGATACTCCAAAACCCTCTGACGGAGAAGCAGCTCTCCTTTTTTTTACTCCATATAAATGTAAATGATGTTGTAATAAAGATATTGGGAAACCGTTCGGGCCTGCTTTTTGCTTCTGTTCGGTCGTAATGGCTTCCGTGTGGGCATCAAAATGAAAAGAGGAAAAGATGAAAGTGCAAAACGAACAAGTGCATTTATTGGGATTCATTGAGTTTCACTTTAATATTCACATGTAACACGAGGAGGTGACCCAGAATATGTCTCGTACCTGTAATTCAGTGCAGCTGGATCGCCTGACGAGGTTAAAACACTGAGATACCACAGATATGTGCAACACTCACATGGAGATGACGTCAGCTAACACTGGGGGCTGCAGAAAATGTAGCTCTGGAGATATCTGCTGTGGTCTCTATAAAAACTTTACAGCTAAATAGAAAACGTCGGCTGTCACCTCACAGTCTTTATTTATTTATATTTTTTAATATCTACCAGAGTTCCTCAGTTTGCTGTTCTTATTAATGGCACGTTTAAGCTCATGCCAGTATGGCCATAGTTTCTTTTTTGTTTTTTTTTCCTCCCATCAGAGCTCTTACTGCAGCAGTTAAGGAGCAAAAAGAAGGAGGAGATTCACATTTGGAGCTGGTTTGTAACAGCACAAACGCACCATGCAGATTTCACTTATGGAGACGTCACTGACTCATGCATCGTAGGGCGCAGGTGGGCCCCGTTATTTCCAAGTCTGCCTGCGAGAAGCCATTTCCCGATGGGTCTACGTTCTCTTTTTCTGGCGTGGAAAAGCTGAACCTTAGGCGTCGTGGAACAGCTCATAAAACGATCATCCTCAAAGTTTGTTGTATATTTTTGGCACTTTTTCTCTGTCACCACGTCCTAGCAGCACTTTCTTTACTTTTATATTCTGAGCATGTATTTCACAATCTTGCTTTTTTGTCTTTTAAACCCCTTGAACTCCTAATTTGAACTTATATTAATATATAATTAGGGCTGGGCAACGATTAAAATGTTTAATCTAATTAATCACATGATTTCCCTGATTAATCACGATTAATCGCATTTGTACGCAAAATCCAAAAATAAATCCAAAAGTAGTGTATAGCTTTTAGCATTTAGCTTTATTTTAAATGTGCTGCCATATGAATGAAAGTGCCATAACATTTGTTGTGCAAACACACTTTTAACATCAGCATCTTTCTGTAGTTTTTATGTAGAAGCCTCGCTCCACTGTCTGTCTCCTTGAATGACTTGCTGCTATCAGTTGTGTGTTTTGCCTTTAAGTGATATTTTAGACTGGAACTACTACGCTGAGAAAACAATTCAACTTGGCTGTAAATGCAGGAGTTTTTTTTCAAATTTATTTTGAAATACGTGCTTTTATGTTGAAACAAGTAAAACAGGAAGTAGCGCCGGTTAGCTCCGTGAGCTTCACACAGAGACCGAGGAGCACCTGTAGCTGTGATGTCAAACTTTAAAATGAAAATGGCCGAGTAAAAGTTCCGTACCCTTCTCCACGTTTGGTGGATCCGCAGCAGAAGACTGGAAAAAATCTAAATCTTACCAAGTATATTTCTTTCATTGAGTATCTCATTACACTTAATATAAGACACACGACTTGTTTTAATACAATACATCTTGAATATCTTGTTAAGTGAAAAAGTCGTGAAAACATCTTGTTTTGAGTCATATTTCACATAAAATAAGCTTTTTTTTCATTTGAAGAGGTTTTTAAGCTAATTTCAAGATCACTTTTAACTCAAAAGTCCTAAATATCACATCTTATTTCAAGAAATGTTGACAAGCCGATTTTCACTAGTTCCATTGGCAGATTTTTTTTCTTATTTCAAGCAAAAAAGTCTTGTATTTGTTGTTTTTTTTACTTATTTTTGGAGTGGCATTTTTTCTAGTAAAGGCAACAGACCTTTACAATAAAAAACCTGCGTTAATGCGCGATAAAATATTTATTGGCGTTAAATAATCAACAAGTTAACGCGATAATAACGAGTTAACTCGCCCAGCCCTAATATAATGATACTCTTAGGGGTTTTCTAAAGATACAGCTCCATAAATGCAGTGGAAAGGGTCCTTTCTGCGGGTAAACAGTAAGTGATGGCTGATTGTGAAATCCTGATGAGCTTATCGAGGAATTTGGAAGTGCGGCTTTGGCCCGTCATACGTTTTAACTCTGAGGCGTGTCCCCACCTTTCAGCCTTTCTGTGACAGTGCTGGCTCAGGCGTCCCACAATGGAAGTCCATCAGGATTTATTTGCTGCCACGTCCTTGTTGTGACCCTGTGTTAAATCTGCAGACTCCATCTCTGCACACAGGCCTGTCTGTGCCACCTCTCCCTCTTCCTTTTATTATTAATAATCCGCTGCTCGGAACGGAGATATCTACAAAAAGTCTGCATTTGCTGCTTTTTAACTTCACTTATGCCTAACAGGTGATGAAAAATACAACACAGAATTGACGGGACCAATGAACACACCGAAGCTTCTATATGAAGTGACATCTTTTGCCATGTGAGGAGAGTCCTCTGAGCTGAATTATGTCCTAATCCGAGTAGAAGTGACTGTGATCTGGACACGGCTCTTTTTTTTTTTCTCATGAAATATGACGTCAGACGAGTCGACAAAGACTGTGATTATTTTACAGTTGCGAGTGATACGCTGGCATGTGTTGATAGTCATGAAGTTATGTGAGAGGTCTGTCTTTCGCGTGTGGGCGTCTCTGGGACAAGAGTTGCTCTTATGGTGGTTTTCCAGACAGGTAGGAGATCAGCGCAGCGATGGCACAGACGTACGTTATGATGCCAAACACGATGGAGAGCACGGAGAGCCACAGAGCCTGGCGGGAGGCTGCGTTGGCACCCTGAAAATCCCCCTGAGCCGATGCCTTGTTGGTCTGAAAAACATAGGACAGCAAGATAAGGATTAGTGGTTTGAAAAATAGGAGAGAGGGGCATTTGTCATCATTCGTCATTGTCCTCCCTGGCTTATGCTTCCCTCTCACTCAGTCCAATCACACGCTAAGCCCATATTATGTTCCATTTCTGAATCACATTCAGCGTTTGTAACTCATGCATCACTTTGCCCTCCTTTCTCCTGCGAGTCCTTGCCCCTGTTTATGAATGACCCACCACGTAGGAAATCTATCACCATGAGCTCTCTTGTTATGACTGTAATTAAACCTTAATGAAAGCCATTGATCTAATTAAAAGACCTTTGCAGGTTGCTGCCAGGTAGGTTTTTTTCCCCCTTGCCCTCAGAAGGAGATAAAGGGGTTCGGGAGCCTTTTTTTAACACTTACTGTAACAGTGAGTCATGACTCCATTTTTTTCATTTGCTGCAGCTGAGCACTCAGTGTGCTGATTTTGGACTAAGACGTGATTATTCTGGCATTTACAATCTGCAGCATGTTTGTGTGAAAACTGATTTTTGGTTGATTTATTTCTCGCTTTGGTGGCTTAGACTCCTTACAGCAGAAAACATATAGGCTGGGCTTAGAAAAATGAACATTAATTCGGAGAAGGCAATAATTTTTTTATTTTCTTGTGCTGATAACGTCAAAAACGCCTTCCGCAATCCTCTGCCTTGATGTGCCGCCATGTTGCTATGGAAGCCTGATGCACAAAAAAGGTTTATATGCAGATGTTTTTGCCGCTTTTAAAGAGGACTTGATAAAGGCAAGGTAAGGCAAGTTTATTTGTATAGCACAATTCCACTTCAAGGTGATTCAAAGTGCTTTACAGATACATGAAAACAGTAGAAATAAAAAGCATGATTTCAATTTTAAACAAAAAAGAAAGAAATAAGAACAATAGATAGAATCAGTAGTTAAAATGTGATTAAGTTTTGAAACTCAAGCTTCAGATTTGTAGCTTTATTCAAATGAAAACAGTCGGATGAATGGCCTCGGAGCTCGCCAGTCAAACATCTTTAATGTTTTTAGCAGGGGAACATTGAGTTGGTCACACTTAGACATTTTGGCCACTTGATGTCACCATATCCTGATCACTGGACCTTTAAAAGACCAGAATTAAACTTGTGATAGCGTACACACGGTAGCAAGAGTAACCAGCAATTGTAAGTCGACACCCATATCCTCCACCTCAAAGCAATAATAAATTTACCTCCCAACAAAGGAATCCACGTATGGCTGGGAAGAGAAGGCTGTGAACATTCAAATAGCTTATTAATAATGTCCAAAAACCATGCTTGTGTCTGTAAAAAGAGCAGCCTGCTACAGAAAAGGAAATGTTTTTGTAGATTGTTCAGTATTGTGCTGTTTTGAAAGCCAGCGGAGGTGTAACTCCTCCCTGTCGCAGCTAAACTCCAGAATGCTTTCACAGCATTTGTACACTGGACCTGTTGTTGGGCTACGCGCAGTGCAGGGGGAAAGTAATCACCCTCACTTGTGAACAACAGCACCAAAATGCATTGTGTCAGCTCAGGACTGTGTGTGTGTGTGTGTGTGTGTGTACCTTCTGTGAAAGGTAAAAGGCAGCGATGCCCAGGGGCCAGAAGCAGCAGAGCATGGAGAAAAAGGCCAGACCCAAGTAGTCCTGAGGGATCATCAGGGGGAAGTTGCTCTCACTGTCTGTATCACTTAAGTCATCAATGGAAGAGTCCTGGGATTTAAACAGAGAACATTTAGGGTGACTTTAGGTGATTTTTTACAAAGAAACACTTCAAACAGCGTCCGTTCCTGCTGATTCTATCGGGTTCGCCCTCGTTTGTAAATCTTTCAGATATCCCTCTTCATGCAGATGCAGTCGAAATTAATTAACATTTTGTTTCCTAGAATTTTTCTACAAAATGTGAGCTTCATGGGCTGTTAAGAGAAAGTAGGGATTCATTTCTGAAAAAAATGTATGTTAAAAATAGTTTTTTATTCTTTTATTCTTATTATGTCGTTTCAGGTGGCTTGAGTCCAAAAAAACCAACGACTTTGCCTCAGCTTTGTTGCACCCCGTTGCTCGATCATAGAGGTGTTAAGAACCGCTGCTTTGGTTCTCTTTGTCAATATGCTGAAAAATGTACTTTCATCCGTGAAAATAGAACTGAAGCATGTATATAAACAGATTATATTAGAAGAATAAATTAGAAAATGTGGGTTTTTTTTGTAATTTGAGTGAATTGACCATTTAAAGCCAAAGCTTAGGCATTTCAGTTTCGTTTCGGCCTATTTTACTCATTTTAAAGCATGCAAAGATAATCTGCACCAAAGCTAAGTCACTGAAAAATCTGCTTTTTTTTGTTATGTTGTGCTCGTGTCTTCCTCAACAACTGGGAAACCTTGCTGGTGCCTGAAAGATAATGTGACTGAATGGGGTTTGTCTGAATGTGCACTAGCTGTGCTGACCGCAGGCAAATCGTGACTCATGTATCTTTTTGAAACAGCTGCATATTCAATCTGACTTCCTTGACCCTGCTGTTACTCTGGTTGTTTCATTCTGCACAAGAACAAGCTGTGCTCCTCTCTAATGCTTTTCTTACATTTCAGCCAATGTTTCAGCACCAGCAACCTCGCAAAGATTTTCTTTCCTCCACATTAAGTTGTTCTGCATAAATAGTACAACCACTAATCATGTTTGTGTTTCCAGCTCAGGGCTCTTATACACCAAAAAGATCTCATTGCAACTGCTGTGTCTTGTTGCATCACCAGTGTGAACTGTAAACAAAACTTTATTTTTTATATGAAGTCATTCATTATTACATCAGTTCTTGCTCAGTCAGGCGTGTTTCATGTGTTTGGACCCAAAAACCTGTACAAAACAAACACGTCTCTTAGACTGTTTTGTGCATCTTTACTTTTATAAAGTATTTAGGCTTTGATGCGTTGGAAAATAACAGTTAATATTACATTAACATGGGGGTGGTCGGTGGCGTAGTGGGTTAACTAGATGCCCCATGTCCTCACTGCAGCTGGTTCGAGTCCCGCATTGGACAGCCCTTTGCTGCATGTCTTGCCCCCTCTCTCTGCCCCCTGCTTCCTGTCTCTCTTGAACTGTCCTGTCCATTAAAGGCATAAAAGCCCCAAAAAATAAATAAAAAATATTACAGTAACATACCGCAGTGTTTATTTAAACTCCCTTACTGGCAGACCCAATGCTGACTGGAACATGTTGGCCAATAATACTACATTTTATTTGTATTGCACTTTATATTTAACAATCCCAAAGTGCTATATAAAAGATATTTTGAGTAGTTCTTTTATAGTATGAATAGTATGAATATGAATGCAGTGATGAGTGCACTGACCCTCACCGTGAAGCTAACATCTCTATCCGCTTTTCCTTTGTGGCCTCATCACACAGAGGATATATGCTGTGTAAAGAAATGATTGAGGGAAACACAGTGACTGGGATGTTTTCTTTCATGAGATCAGGTTGCACTGTCCGCTGTGCTAACGCCGGTGTTGTTACAGCACAGCAACTAGAGGCATTGTTTTTCATCATCAATCTCCAAAATATAATATGTCACACTTCCTTTCATTACAATTATTACATTTAAGGGCTTTTCCAACCACTCTTATGGCGACAAATATAGCAATATTATTTAGGACCAACAGGACAGTACTGTGAAAGCAGAGCATCTTTGTGTCTTTTTAATTTTAATCTAAATTTTGGATTTCTCCATTTGTAACAATATGGAACATAGATAAAACAGATTATTTGTGGAGCTAAGACTTTACACACAACCGTCTAACTCTACAAACTCACCTGCTAGCTTGCCACCAAAGTGAGGCAGCATTAGCGAGTCAGTGTTGGCTGCTTAACATCTTCTAACTGCCTGCTATTCACCACAGTCAGTTACAGCAGATCGCTTATCAGCAGCTTATAAAAAATACATTCACTGGCAAGAGAGCAAGATTTATGCTAAGGTATCATTGAAAAGGGAGGGGTTTCAGCAACTTAAGATGGTTCTTTAGTCGTAATATAACATTCAAAGCTGCAGTAAAATCCCATGACACATTTCATTGGCTGTACCACAACTTCCGGTGGATTCCAATCAAATATTCGAAGACCAAAACAATTGCATTCTGGACCGTCCTACAAAGCGGTTGTCACGGTGACGAGTAGCGGGGAAGTCAATGTAACCAAAAGCCAGATATCCTGCTCATTTGTGTGGTTGCTCAGGACGGGATGCTCCTGAGGTTATCTTCCTGCTTCCACAAATTATTAACAAACTTCCTGCTCAGGAAAAATTCATTGTTAAGCAACTGATGAGTCTTTTAACTAAATATCTGAAGCAGGATAATGCTGCGTTGCGCCTTTGTTTAGGGTCACTGCAAGGTTTAATTCCCACAGGCCAAAGCATCTGCATCCCCGCACGACTGCCAGCATTCACAATGAGACGCTCGCTCATCTGCTCGTCTTTTGTCCTTGACGAGCAAACTGTTAACGAACTTTCTGTGGATTTTTACTGGCGTGTCCACTTTCCATTGTTCCCGATAAGTAGAAATCAAAAAGCCTTAAACCTTCCAGATTACTTCTCAGCAGGTAACTGAATTCTAATCCAAACCTTGCTGGGAGGCTTTTTTTCCCCCAAACGAATCCAACAAGCAGACGTTTGTGACATTTACAGCACATTCGTTCTCTTGCTGACTCATAACATTCGAGATGCTGATATGAAATCGACCTGGCACTCTCCATAACTCTGCAGCAGAAAAGCAGCCTTACATAACCAAGCCTTTTGACAGTGAGCATTCAAGTGCTACCTATCTTAAAAAAAAACATTGCCCGTATATCTATTTTAGGTTCCTGTTTGGCTTCCAGAATCTGTAAGAGGATGTACAATTCCCTTGTTTTTTTTGTATGTGAAACTGCTGTGTTTCTCCGTTAGAAACTGAAAGTATTTTGGAGACAAAAAGCATTTGTACATTTCTATTTTCGGCAGTTTCAAAGGCCAAACTAAATCAGCTTTATGATAATGTGACATTTAGTCACATTTATTTATGTTTCTCATGTGAAAACAGAACCTAAAGAGGCTGACCCCCTTTCAAAAAAAGCCCCGTCTAATCTGATTTGTCAATTACGGAGGCCGGATGAAGCTCTTTTTTTTCATCAGATCTGCTGAAAAATTTGAAGTTTGAGGGACCTTTTAGTTGGTATTTTCCAGTTAAAAATATCAACAAGAATACAAAGAAAGCAGTTTTTTTTGTTATTGGTGGGGCAGATGTAAGGGTAACACAGTGAAATGATTTTATGAGTGTCAGCGTGAGGTCTTACATCAGAGTCGGGGAGCAGGTCGTCCTCGTCGTCCATGCTGTAGGACCCGCTGTGGAAGTCCTGCGTCTCGGCCAACAGCTTCCTCTCCAGCGTCGAGCCGGGCCGGATATCCACAAAGGTGGTCTCCAGGTAGTCTTTGCTGAGCAAGGAGTCTGTGTGGCCCCAGATGGGGGCCGCCGGGTAAAAGGACTCCAGTGTGCGGGGTAAGGAGCCAGGGTCCAGCAGCTGCTGCTGCTGAAGCTCAGGAGGATGTCCACAGTAGTTCCTCCAGGCTAACGGAGGGTAGGCCCTGTCCTCTTCACACTTAACCAGGATGCCCTTGAGCAGCCCACCGGGGGCCTTTCCTGGCGCAGGTTCCAGCCCCGGTCCAGAATCCCGGCTGTTATTGGTAGTGTCTCCCAGAAGAGGGTGCTCCAGCTCGTCTAGGTTATCCATCCCTCTCTTTTAATACCATCCACACAAGAGGCCACCACATCAACAGCTAAATGTAATCTACAAATCAGTTGGCAGAGCGTCTCCCTAAAGAGTTTTTGCAATGGGTTTATACAAAGGCAGCTGCTTTGGTGGCTTTAGTGTGTCAGTGATAATCCATCTTTAATCCTATTCTTTAATTTTACTCTTATTACAGTGCTCGCTCCAGAGGACAACAACACATGCCAGATTTACGACAGAGTGAAATATCCGGTGGTAGTCTGCTTCTGTGTAGATGTGTGTTGAGGTTTCGTTGAATAATTCAAGATGCCGTCTTCCTCACATGTCATCAACATTTTTATATAAGCTTGATGGTTCAGGGTTTGTCCCATGTCTGCCATTTCTCACCAGCGTTCATGAAGTGGTAAATGTTGGATATTTTTTTAACTTTCACGCACCGTGAAACGATCAAATGTGACGATAAAGGATCTTGATCAGGTCTCTGAAAGCTTTCTGTGGGATTAGCCTGAAAAAAGGCTTTTACGGGGGAAAAAAAGAGGAATTTTTAAGTTATGCACACACGTCAGTCTTACCCTGCAGCTGTTCCAGATGGAAGAAAAATAACTCTAATAAGGGTAATGAAAAGGACCTCTGAGCTGTTGTGATTTGCAACCAAAAAAGCTGAAACTTTCAAAGGACAGGCGCCCTGAAGATGACTGGACCCACGCGCAGCTGGGCTGTTTTTGAAGCTTGGAAACACACAACTTCCAGCAGTATTCCAGCTACTGGTGCAATGAACGGATTGGGGCCATATTTGAGGGCATTTAATCTGCAAAAGCAATGAGGCTCCAGAAATAGAATCCTATGGTGCACGCCGGCGGGTCAGCCAACGGGCCTGTTCTTCTGTTGGTGCTGCAGGACGCGATAATGAAGGAATCAAAGTGCTCTGGCTTTGATTTATGGCTGTGAACTTGCCCCTCGGTGTGGCATCACTCCAACAGGACATGTAAATTTAATGCAGCCCATCCACACTGAAAGGTTTCCACTGGAGACGGATGACGAGTTGGACGGGTTTCTGTCCAACTGTTTTTTTTTCCGATGACAACAATGATGTCTGTTAAGAGAAGAACAAAGTCACAGAAAATATTTAGATTTTGCAACTTAACTCAGCTTTCGTGCACAAAGCATCATGAAAAAATGCCCCTCCAAAAATAAGTAAGAAAAACAACAAATACAAGACGTTTTTGTTTGAAATAAGCAAAAAAATCTGCCAATGGAACTAGTGAAAATCAGCTTGTCAAGAATTCTTGAAATAAGATGTGATATTTAGGACTTTTGAGATAAAAGTGATCTTGAAATTAGCTTAAAAACCTCTTCAAATGTAAAAAAAAGCTTGTTTCATATGAAATCCGACTCAAAACAATTTGTTTTCAAGACTTTTTCATTTAACAAGATATTCCAGATGTATTGTCTTCAAACAAGTCCCTATATCTGGCTGAAATAGCACTTGTTAGGCAGTTGTGTCTCATATTAAGTGTAATGAGATATTTTCACTAGAAATGAGACAAATATACTTGGTAAGACTTTGATTTTGATTAACTCAGGCTCCAATTTGAACTTATTTCTCCTCACACACACATACCCACCGTGTTACTTTGGGTTAACCCGAACTTTGACATGTTGCAAATCAAAGGGCTTTAACATGGACAGAGTCACACTGTCCTCGGGGCTCATGAGGTGCTCAGAGGACTGTGGTTGGACTAACTGTTTCACCGAGTTGTTTTTCTGATGCCTCCATACACAGTGTACAGAAAGAAATCTGCAATGTTATTATCAATTATCTCATTTTCCCTCTAATTTAGCCAATAAGCCTCCACCACAGTGTAATATTAGTGTGATCTGAGTGGCTTCCAGTGAATAAAACCATTTCATAGAGAATAAAAAAGGACTTCTTTTCTTCAATAAGTGATCTGTTAAAGTCTTAAAAACTGATGAAAACAACAGTTCAGTGTTTGCGTCAAAGTCATCCAAAGCATGCAGAAAATAATACAAAAAGATGATGAATTAATCAGTGACCTGGTGCAGACAGATTTAACCAGCTGAGGCTCATCAGAGGGCGTCTGTCTGACGAGGCAGAAGAGATTCAACCATTTTCCTCTTGTTCAGACAGTGCAAAGTTGATGGAAATCTTAATAAATGACCGTATGAATCAGCACAATTACAGCTACAGTCTCATGGCATTTCAACACAGAGTGTATTAATTGTTCTAACAAGCTTGTGTTTCCAAAACATGGACCAGTCGTAGCCATCGAACGGGCCAGAGGGGTCAGGCTCCGGATAGCTCCAACATAAAGGCTCCGGAGAGGTTTGCTGTTTATTTCTCCTCCGACCCAGTTCCTTCCATCAGGGATGCCCTGATTATGACATTCTGGGCTCAGATACTGATGACACTGATGTCTTTGAACGAGCACAAATTCTTTCATATAAACCTTTGAAGAAAACCTTCTTTTACCCTTTCACATAAAAAGATCATTTTTATTCAGGAGAAAAAAACGTTTCAAAAGACTTTTCGTATCAATTACTTTTCCGTGCTGACAATATTTCTGTGGAACTAAATTAAATGTGATTAAATCTTATAATAATAATCTAACAGAGCCAGGACACACCAGACAAACAGCAGCTGCTGGCATATCTGTTACATATTTCTTCATACTGATGTCATACGGCTGATTTATCGGTGCATCTCTACTCGTTACTCCTGTTTTAGAACTAGTTCTAACAATGATTAAAGTTCACATAAAGGTGTTTGTTTTGGAGTTCCAGGTTCATTTTGCATCTGAACAAGTAGCTTTTCAGTTTAGCTCTCCAAACAGCATGAATATGAAGGTCATAGTTTCATTTTGTGCTTATTTCCCGTTTCCTATGAGAACAGGTTTCATGGAAACGTGTTATTTTCCTCGTATTAATTCAAATTCAAACATCAAGAAGATGTTTCATCGGATGCAAAACCCAGATTCAGGAGGAGTTATCAACATTTTCAATCATTTCCTATAAAATGTCAAACTACGAGGCAACAATAAAACCTATTTTCATGTCACTGCTGGGCCAGAAACTTTTGTGATGGAGATATATAAAGTGCAAGATAAAGCATTTGCTTTGCTGACCCATTCAGCTGTTTCAGTTTGTTAGAAATAACACAAAATCATTTCATTCACAGCTGAACATTCTGGCTTTGTAGAGCAGATATAAAAATAGTGCAATAGTGCATACACCTGTGCATTTGCAGGAGAATAAATAAACCCACGTCCCCTGGTCCTTTACCCGACATCAACCTGGTATCATCAGTAGAAATGTACTTGTTTTCTTCAGCCAATCTCTATGCTTCTTTGGACCAAACTAAAGTTCCAGCATCATCTCCTTGTCCAATGCAAATTGTTGATTCATCTCTGAACCCTCCACAGTCCATGACTGCTTCTCTTCAGCCCACTTTAACCCTGTTTTCTTCTCTTTAGGTGTTAGTGACGGTTTACTTTCGGCTTTTCTGGGTGGAAATCCCATTTCCTTCAGCCGGTTTCTTACACTTCGCTGACAAACACCAACTCCTGTTTTTTCCTAAGCATGAAAATTTAAATAAAATGTTGTTTCGAACATTTTCTGTGTCATATCTGCGATTTATCTTCTTTATAATAAAACAGCAGCAGAGGACACATCCTCCAAGAGTGGTGACTGCACTGGACAAAATCTAAATCTTACCAAGTATATTTGTCTCATTGAGTATCTCATCACACTTAATATAAGACACAACTGCCTAACAAGTACTATTTCAGCCAGATATAGGGACTTGTTTTAATACAATACATCTGGAATATCTTGTTAAGTGAAAAAGTCTTGAAAACAAATTGCTTTGAGTCACATATCGTATGAAACAAGTTTTTTTTCTTTCATTTGAAGATGTTTTCAAGCTAATTTCAACTTTTAACTCAAAAGTAAATATAAACTATATAAACTAAATATCACATCTTATTTCAAGAAATCTTGACAAGCCGATTTTCACTAGTTCCATTGGCAGATTTTTTGCTTATTTCAAGGAAAAACGTCTTGTATTTGTTGTTTTTTTACTTATTTTTGGAGGGGCATTTTTTCCAGTGTGTATTTTTGCCAGGTCACATGCGGCCGATTAGACATATTTCAGGCTGAGAACATGTAAAAACCAACTGTGTGTGAGGGGAAATGCTGCTGTGAGCTGACGAATTCGAAGAGATGAAAAAGTCTTTTCAGTCACAGGAGGATAATAAAGTGTCAATTCAACAAACTACATAATATCTCATCAGTAAGTATTCATTCTGCATGGCAGAGTGCTTCACGGACTCGAGATGAGTTCAGTGACTCGTCGCACGCTTCGCCGCGCCATGCTGAAAAAAAGGCCTGGAATTATTGGGTATTATGGGGCTGATGTGGAGCTGAGGACTCCTGCCTGCCTCATGAAGGCCGAGTACCTCTTATTCCCAACAAGCTGAGTGATTGTTCAGCACAGTAACGTCAACAGGAGGTCATAGCAAACTGCCGCCTCTCATGACACGCACACACAAACCCACATCTGGATATATGATGCGCACATGCATTTGTGCCCAGTCACACTAATATTTGTAGCACTTTCCCTGCCTTCCCTCTCTTTTCTGCCCCCTCCCTGTCCCTGCAGCCTCATTCCAGGAGAGATGCACTCTGCTTTATTACACCCCCTCCCTCCCTTCCTCACTCCCTCCACCTCTGCCCAGCCACCATAAAAAGACTTCTGTCAGCTGTATTATAAGCCTGCCTCCTTTTTCTGATTCTGCAAAGCTCATAAACATCTAGTCAGGTGGAAGTGGGAGCTCGCAAGGACGCCGCCGCAAATCACCACCAACACTTTTAAAAGAGATCCTCCTCTCTGTTGCTGCCTCTCTCCTTTTTAAGCTTCTGTTTTGTCAAATGCATATACCCTGCCACTTTTTCATAATCCTGCTAAACTTTTGGCACAGCCACCGTGCAAAGTGCGTCTCTTTTGGTGACATTTCCACACAAAAAAAAAGAAGAAATCCGCCTCTTAAGAAACTGAAACGTGAAGCCAAAGCGAAATGTTGCTGCTGACTGTTACAAGGATTTTCAGCAACTCTGCAGTCTCTCTTCTCTGTGTCTCTGCATCGTTCTGGCTGTAATACTTCAGCTGATACAGATCAAGGAGATGCAGATACAGTGAACACACTCGCACAAAAGAAATGCATTAGTGGCTGCAGGAAATTGCATGTGTACACTCTAATAAAAAGAGCTCCTAAAGAACAGAGCAGGCTTTGAGATATGCCAAAGAGAAAGTCTGAGAACCAGAGTGGCGGTTAAATAGCCCTATTGATTTCATTTCCAAACCCTTCGCTCTGTCTGTCTCTGCCTTGATCTGTGTGGAGTGGCTGCTGAGAGCAGAGGAAACTGAACAGAAAAGATAAGCAAAAAAAAAACAGGCAGGAACATAGAGAGCTCAGCCATGTTCCTATGGAAACACATTCACCATCCAGTGGAGTGCTCACTGCAGGATAAATGAAGCAGAGGCTAATTTGCCATTTCAGAACTGTTCCTCTGCTCAGTTTGATGATAACTGGATGGAATAATTCCAGCATCGCTGTGCCTCCTAGTGAGGATATTTCTGTCACTTTTAGACTGCAAAGGATGGTTAATTTCCAATGAATTACTCTACGATAACAAATGAACGCAGCCGTGCCAGGCGCTGGCTTTACATTAACAACCCCCCCCCGGTGCAAAATGTGTGTATGAGAGCAGGAGCTCGTTAATCAGTCCACAGCATGCCCTGCTCTGACCCCAAACACACACACTGAAGCCCCTCATGCCCACACATTACTACCACTGCATGGTCATACACAAAACATCTCTTTCTCAGACACACACACACACACACACACACACACAGACTGCTTGCACAGCTGGTGCTCGTGTGCAATGAGGCCCAAGAAATGAGAAGTTACCCATCTGCAATATGTTGCACATGGCTCCATCATGGCTCTGCAGAGTGTGTGGTCTGTTGTAGTCAGTGTTCTGTAATGTGAATCTGCGAGCATCATGGGACACGGTGTGCACGATGTGCACGGTGTGCACGGTGTGCAGGGACAGGCCACAACTTCGGTGCAGACATGCGTGTCCCCTGTGGCTCAGGGACACTTAATATGTACAGATGCATCCTCACTATATGTGGGTGCAATCATGGAAAAGGTTCCAAACGCCATCAACACAACACTACATGAGTACATGTTTCTCTTCTCTTAAAGCAAATTCCGTTTCTGCAAATTTTTGGCTTCATTTTCACACACTGTCGCAGAGGATTTCATTACACTCACTGATTTCATTGCTTAAATGTTTCCACAAAGATTTACGCCTGTACAATCAGACATTTTTGACATATTATCTAAAGCCTTTACTAAAACTAGAAAAAACATAGAAATCGGATCATTTTCTTAAAAGAAAACTTTTCCGCGTCACATTTAAAGGTCTCACAGAAAGACAGCTTTGTGGGTTTTTTTCTGTTATCATAGTTGCATACAAGGAGCTGGTCTAAAGGTACTGTGTTGTGGTGGAGAGAGAGTGGAGTGATGCGCTGAACACTAGAGGATTCAGTCTCGCTGCCCATGGAGCGATGATTCACTTTTTTATAACTTTAGAGACAAAGAGAAAGAAGGGAGAATAAAGATAACATGATTTATGTCTTTTGTCTTTTTCCTGTTCAGGGTTTTCCTATGTCTTGTTTTCCTTGTTGGTCTTTAGATTCTTCCCGTTTTAGTTTTACTTGCGTCACACCTCAGCATATTTACTCCTGAGTTTACAGTTGTTGTTTTGTGTTACCTCTGAGTTCTTTCCTTGTAGATTCTCAAGTTTGCTCCTTTTTGATTCTCGGTTTAAATAAATCATCAATAAAGATCATCACCAGCCACACCTCACTCTCTTCTCCATTGTCTGCACTAACCTCCGCTCCTCCTTCAAAAAAGCATGACATTTGAACCTTATTACTCTAAATAATCATGACTGCTGAATGCCCCCCAGTGTTGCAACAGGCTTTTCTTTATTCTAACTGTTATTGGTTGTCACAGAACAATACAGAAGACATCCAAACTGTGCAATAACACAGACAGAAAGTGTGCACGCTCCCAGCCTTCTCTCATGAAGTAATCCCGTCACTGCATTAGTCACCGGCCTCAGAAATCACCAGTTAACGGCACCTCAGATTAGAGTCCACATGAAAGCTTTGCATGCTTCAAGTGGTAGACACATCTCAGCATCAACTGTTTGTGAATCCAGCTTTCATGGTGCATGTGTGTGCACGGTTCCCATGTGAAGCACGGAAGCTTTTATTTCTGCAAAGGATGGATACAAGTGCGAACATGTGGGGTGGTTTACTGGTGAAGGCGCACTTAATATGTTTATCATTTTGGCTCCGTTTATACCTTAATAGGGCAACGAATCCTGGGAGATACTACTCATAAAATCCCAAATATTGATATATTTTGAATGTGGAAATATTTTTCTTAGGGCCTTAAGAGATGAGTGATAACATTAAATAATTTTTTGCAACGTATTTTCCACTCCTGCCTGTTTTAGGGTTAAAGAGCATAACATGCCATCACATCTGATCTGTGCTTATTTTGAATAGAATTTGAATGTGTTTTCATTTGTAAAAAGGACATCAATCAAAATATGATTTTAAATGATGAATTATCTGATTTATTAAGGGATTTAAAAGAGATTTAAAAAACAAAAAACCCTGATGATAATAAACTATTTAAGTTCAAATCAACTTGTTATGTTCACAATGTGTATTCTTAAAAAGCCTTTTGGATTAAAATGAGTAATAGGATGAGGACTGCCTAACTAACCGTGGTGTAGAATTCTATTTTTTGTTGTTTTTTAACTAAACAATGACCCGAAACACACATCTCTGGTCTCTGGAGAGGCGATTTAAGAGAGCCACATCAGTTGATCACGCAACCCAAACCCAGCTGGGATGGTTTGAGATGAGCCGGACTGCAGAGTGAAAGAAAAGCAGCCAGCAGAGCTTCACATATCTGGGAGCTCCTGTGAGAAAGTTGGAAAAGCTTTCCAGGTGATTACCTCATTAGGCTGGCTGAGAGAACACCAAGAGGGTGCAAGGCCTTCATCAAAGCAAAAAGTGGCTTCTTTGAAGTGTCTAAAACATCAAACATGCTCTGTTGTTATTTTTTAAATTCCAAATTCTTTGTTTCATAGTTTTGATGTCTTTAAATCACAGTTAGTTATGCATAAACCCTTAAAACCCATGATGAACATTGTGGCTGACACTTGCCAGTTGTTGTTTGAATAAATCTGTAGTCCCTTGTTAGAAGTAAAGCCCGTGAACACGACTGCTAACACTGACGTGAGTTGACATGAGTTGCCAAACTGCCACAATGATTAGCGCAGCCTAAACAAGCCACTGTACAGAGGCTGCACAGATGTTATCCAGACTGAGTTTACACCTGTCGAACTGCAGCGCCATCACCTGCGCTCACCTTCGTGTTGCTGTCTGTGCCGGACAAAAAGCATCTCAATTTGATTTAGTTCAACTTTCTGGACATAGCGGTTAGAATTAAGGTCAAGTTAAGCCTTTAGGGAACACATTTTTAATGCGATGCCCTCAAAAATAACCAAACAAGCATGTCATCATGATGCATGTGCAGCAGTGAGCTGGATGAGGTGAATAGCTGTGAGCAGATCTCCACACACTGGAAAAAAAATCAAAGTCTTACCAAGTATATTTGTCTCATTTCTAGTCAAAATATCTCATTACACTTAATATAAGACACAACTGCCTAACAAGTACCATTTCAGCCAGATATAGGGACTTGTTTGAAGACAATACATCTGGAATATCTTGTTAAATGAAAATGTCTTGAAAACAAATTGTTTTCAGTCATATTTCACATGAAACAAGCTTTTTTTTCATTTGAAGAGGTTTTTAAGCTAATTTCAAGATAACTTTTAACTCAAAACTCCTAAATATCACATCTTATTTCAAGAAATCTTGACAAGCTGATTTTCACTAGTTCCATTGTCAGATTTTTTTGCTTATTTCAAGCAAAAACGTCTCGTATTTGTTGTTTTTTTACTTATTTTTGGAGGGGCATTTTTTCCAATGCATGAGCAGTGATGTGTAGGATCTCATCCTCATCATCACCCACAGAAGGCTTGGTGTTTGTGCCCCCCTCCCCCCACAGCCCACCCCAGCAGAGAAAAGCCCCGCTCTTAATTAGGACTGCTGGAAACACACTGAATGTCCTTTGAAAGCTCTTGGAGCGCCTTTTGTCTTTCATGGCCCCTGCACACGTCCAGATTTTCTACCTGGACAAAGATGCAGATTGCCTGCATGACTCTGCTGTGGTTCTGCACATTTTGGCCTGTAGTAGAGCAACAAACAGCAACACAAAGGTAAACAAAGGAGCAGAGCTGTGTGCGTTTGCTCAGGGGGGCTGTTCTGCCGCCGCTGGGGTCCCAGCCTCCTCTCCTCCTGCAGTGTTTCATGGGAAAAGGCTGCTAAAAACAGCTTTTTGATTGTGCTCTGGCTGATATGACACCATATGGACAGAGATGAAAAATCCAACTGAACAAATGATTGTCAGAAAATGTTTTATGTGAATAATAATCATAAAAATAATTGTTGCAAATGCTGTTTTTTCAAATATTCGGGTAAGAAAGAACAATAGCAGAAGAAAAATACAAATTATTAATGAGGAACACCATCATTCAACCTTTTGTCTAATTTTCTGTGCTTAAAAAATGATCCCATGGAAAACACTTTGAGCTTTTCCTTTGGTTTTCTCACCTTCACGCCGGATGCTCTGCCGCCTCGTCGGGATTAGACCTCCGAGAAGAAGCCCAGAAATGAAGTCCCAGCTGGACCCGTCCACAGGACAGAGGGCTGCTGGACACCGACCGTGCCTCACTACGGGCTCTCAGCGTGGGAGTGCGCAGAAGACGCGTGCGCGCGTGTGTGCGTAAATGCGAACAGAGGGTGTTTGTGTGGGAGTTGCAAATACGCGTTGAGTGGAAGTCAAACTTGTCAGCATTCCTGCAGCCGCGCGGGTGAGGATGCTACACCTGCGCAGCGCGAACGTGCGCGCTTTGTCAAAGAGTCTCCTCCTCTCCTGCACATCCCCGGTGCGCGCCGCCTCCTCTCCTGCACACAAAGGAGAAGCTCTTCTCTGTAATCCTCGTTGCCGCTTCGAGCAACTTTCTTCTGCCTCTCTGACTTTGCAAACAGAGCCCTTCTTCCCCTCCTCTGTCCCTCTGTCCTCCTTTTCTCCCCCTCTGTCCTCACCCTCTCGTTTTTTATCTCCCCTCAGCGCTGCTGCTTTACCTTGTTGTGGCTGAACAACTGGGTCCTAAAGCCTGTTTATCCCATTGCGTGACCGTGTTTGTTTAATTACTCAGTGGTCCTCGCATTAATAGCAAAAGAACAGTGAGGATAATGTGCCTTAATAATGTGTCTTACTTCTTTAAGAGGATTACTGGGGTCAGTGCTTGATTTTGGGTTTAGTTTAGGATTGGGGTTAAGTCTGTAGGGAGGTTTAAGGTTAGCCACAGTGACACAAATGTTGTGTGTTTTGCAGTTGATTTGAGGATAGCGGACAAGCTGCAAACGCAATATCTGCGGGCAAAGTCCAAGTATGAGAAGAGAAATGATGATGCTGAGTCAAGCAAACGTAAAAGTGGACAAAGGCAATCAGAGCAGCGAGGGAACAAAAACCGAAGGAGGGAGGGGGTGATTGTGCTGTGAGGAGGCAGAGAGATGCTCCACTCTGTCAGCCTTTTCAGGTCCATCCCACCCTGTGACCCTCTGCGTCTCCCAGGCCAGTCCACATTAAGATGTCCAAGATGCAAAAAACAAGCGTCCCTGCTCCAGGCTCCTGCTTATTTAGCCTCTTTCAGGGCAGGATAAAGCTCAGGCATTGCTGGACACCAGCAATCTAAAATCCACAGGGCTTACGCTGAGTATTTGATGAGGTGCACTGCTCTTAGCGTGAATCCCCCTCCCCCAGAAAGGGTTTAACATTTTGGCTGGTTCTTGTTTTTGTTCTGTTGTTTGGTTCTTACCAGCCGGTCTACATCGCCACAAATCTGCCAATCCGATGCCCTATTTGTCTCTGGCCGTCAGAGTGACAAGCGGCCTCTCAGTCCATCATGAGGCGGAGATCGATACCCTCTCTTTAGTCTGAGCACACCCCAGCCTCATTACTCTTTTCCCAGCTCTTCATTTCTTTCTCCGTTTTCCCTCTCACCCATTTTTTTCCTCTCCTCTCCATCTTGCTCCATCTTCAGCTCTGTGTTTTACATGTTAGACTTGAGGAGGGGGATGGGAGGCAGATTGGAGAATTGATTCGGTGGTAGAAATAAAACGAGGGTACTGATGATACTGCGCAGGCAGAGAGCAGCGTACGCTTTGCTAGTGTAAAAATAACATCGTTCTCACAGTATATGAGCCAAGCAGACCAAAACAGCAGCCTGAATATGAACAACCGAATTTCACTTCTGTCAAATTCTGAATTTCACAGTACTCTTCATCAAGTAAAGTTTTCACAGATCCAAAGTTTTCTCACAACAACAATTTGTATCAACATACCGAGCGTGTAAACCAGTGAAAATATTCCTCTTCTACACACTTAAGCTTGTTGAACAGCATTAGAATGAACTGAATGAACTGAGTCCGGCGGTTTTACTGCAGTGATGGAGTAAGTGTAGTTAGAAATATGTTGTATTTTACTTCCCCTGCACACTCTGTCCTCGTGGTCATTTGGCTTTTAGGAGAAAAAGGAAAACCATGCATGTGGAAGCTTTGGACAGCAATGTCATTATTTTTTATTATCTAATAACACAATCAGTCAGTAATCCAGGTCTTAGTAATCCTACTTAAGTGATAGAAAACAAATGGACTTATTTTCTTGATTTTTAAAGACGTTTTTACCTCTGAACCCGAAAGCCTTCCCCAGTATGCTACACCCATTAATGCTATCAGTGCTAATCCAGTAGCGACTGCAGCAGTTCACACCTGAGCCATGTTGAAAGCAGTCAGTTCCCATCAACATTTTTAATGCGTATTTTCAACCTGCGCTTTAGAACAAGTTGGTGGAAACAGCAATATTTTTTAAAAAACTGTTTTTTTTCCCCTTTCAAGAAAGCGTTGTGGCACATGCAATGGTCCCTGAACCTCGTCAGCGCCCACATCAAAATCCAACATGTCTGCCCAGTGAACAAAAAGTGTTCTAGCTGCAGAAATAGTCATCATTAGCATGTCAGTGTTCTTTTTAGATTGTCTTGCTAATGCACTGGAAAAAATGCCCCTTCAAAAATTAGTTAAAAAAAACAACAAATACAAGACGTTTTTGCTTGAAATAAGAAAACAATCTGCCAATGGAACTAGTGAAAATCGGCTTGTCAAGATTTCTTGAAATAAGATGTGATATTTATGATTTTTGAGATAAAAGTGATCTTGAAATTAGCTTAAAAACCTCTTCAAATGTCAAAAAAAGCTTGTTTCATATGATATGTGACTCAAAACAATTTGTTTTCAAGACTTTTTCATTTAAAAAGATATTCAATATGTATTGTCTTCAAATAAGTCCCTATATCTGGCTGAAATGGTGCTTGTTAGGCAGTTGTGTCTGATATTAACTCTTTCTGTGGCACTGACGTCTATAGACATCAATTGCGTTTTTTAACGGAGCGGGCTGGGGGACAATCTAGCGGAGTTTGTCACTAAATCTTAGGCACGTAAACACTAAACAGAGAATATACTGGCAAAATTACCCGCAAGGTGGCAGCAGTGCCACTTTGCACCAAAAAAAGAAGCTCGTTTTCTCCATTTTTTTGGTCAAACAGCCGTTTTTGGTGAAACCAACCTATGTTCTACTGTCTATTACTAAAGGACTGAAAATGGTAGAAACAAACTTTTTTTTCCTGATGAAAGAAGAGAGTCTACTCTTTCTTTTGGTAATTTCGGTGTGTACATAGTCATAAGACACACTTTTCTGTGGGTCTTGGAAAATCAGTCAAAATACTGTAAAACACTTGGCAGTATGGGTGTCTCTGCACTGAAAATGGCTGGCAGCCAATGAGTTAAGTGTAATGAGATATTTTGACTAGAAATGAGACAAATATACTTGGTAAGACTTTGATTTTTTCCCGTGTGGTAGTTAGCCTGGTCAGTGTGCACAAATCCTTCCGGTTCATTCCCAGCTCCGACACTACGCAGTCCAGTTCGTTTACTTCAAACCGGTTAAAAAGCACAAGTCAAATGCACCAATATTTCAAAAGTTCATTCTACATTAGCTTCCTATAGGCTAATATGTAAACATCCAAACTCGTCCCACTGCAGACACTTCCAGAAAAACAGCAGGCTCCTTATTCAGATATGATGCCGGCACGTTTAAATCAATTTTATTTATAAAGCACAACAAACGTCATCTCAAGGCACTTCAAAGATACAATCCAGTTCAAGTCAACTGCAGTCTAATCCACTGCGATACAATCATAATCCAATCAAATCCAGCTCAAACAAAGCCAATTAAGAAAAAGTTGCCGAGCTAAGGAAACCAGCAGATTGCGTGGAATTGCTCTGGTGTTGTCGGATGTCACCAGCAGACAGTGACGCTCTGATGACCTTGCTGATCAAACATTTTCCACAAGCTGATTTGTGAATGAGGTGAAAGGTCAGTGACCACTCTGCAGCACGGCATATCTGCACAGACAGCAGAGGTTTTTAGGAAGTTAAACGGATAGTTCGCCTCTTTTGACATGAAGCTGTATGACATCCCATATCAGCAACATCATTTATGAACATCTTCTTACCCCCTGCTGCGTCCTGTGAGCAGAGTTCCAGCCTCGTTTTGGCGTTGATGAAAGTAGTCCGGCTAGTTGGCTGGAGTTTAAAAAATAAAGCGTTTTGCTTCTCAAAACAATATGCGTTCAACAGAGTAATACATTTGCATCACAAAATCGTTCTCCAGGAAAAAGTCAGACCTCACAATCGCTTGGCCCTATTTACTCTCCCTTCGTATCACTGCCTGCTGCCGCCTGCCGCACCTGTTACGGTGTTTACTGCTCGGTCTGCACTTCGGTCTACACAGCAGGCAGTGATACGAAGGGAGAGAAAATAGGTCCAAGCGATTGTGAGGTCTGACATTTTCCTGGAGAACGATTTTGTGATGCAAATGTATTACTCTTTTGAACGCATATTGTTTTGAGAAGCAAAACGCTTTATTTTTTAAACCCCAGCCAACTAGCCGGACTACCTTCATCAACACCAAAACGAGGCTGGAACTCTGCTCACAGGACGCAGTGATACGGTAAATCAATGTTCATGCACGATATTGCTAGTATGAGATGTCATACAGCTGCATGTCAAAAGAGGCGAACTATCCCTTTAAGGCTTGAAATTAAGTTCTGTTACAACATGCTTTGTCGGGTGAAATAGATCTGAGCTTGATATTTAAAGTAAGCTTGTGTTTTTTCTAGAGGAATACTGTGACAGTGACACCTCAGCAAAGAGGAAGATGAAGAAGGGTGCAGTAATAGCAGAATGCCTGGGGCGGAAAGTAGCTCAATGTGGAGCTAATCTAAAGCCATGTTCACACTTTGGGACTAACTTACACCCTGGCTGATCGGATAATGAGTAGATAGCACTAAATGTGTCCAATTCAAACCAATTCATGTGGGCACGATTTACCTGTTCTGCATGCAAATAAACCCAGACCACGAGAGACAGTCAGCTAATTCACACATTCAGTAACTGAACGTTATTCAGACATTCACATGTTTCCCATTCAGCTGATAAACATTCATTTTAATTTTTCAGGGAAACAATCTGACACACAAGCTGACGCTTTTAAACTGCTGTTTTCATTATGAACCCGAAGAGAAGCCTCACTGGAAAAAATGCCCCTCCAAAAATAAGTAAAAAAACAACAAATATAAGACGTTTCTGCTTGAAATAAGCAAAAAATCTGCCAATGGAACTAGTGAAAATGGGCTTGTCAAGATTTCTTGAAATAAAATGTGATATTTAGGACTTTTGAGATAAAAGTGATCTTGAAATTAGCTTAAAAACCTCTTCAAATGAAAAAAAAAAGCTTGTTTCATGTGAAATATGACTCAAAACAAGATGTTTTCAAGACTTTTTCACTTAACAAGATATTCCAGATGTATTGTATTAAAACAAGTCCCTATATCTGGCTGAAATAGTACTTGTTAGGCAGTTCTGTCTTATATTAAGTGTAATGAGATACTCAATGAGACAAATATACTTGGTAAGGTTTAGATTTTTTCCAGTGCTGAAAAATGACATTTATTCACAATATATGTTAACTTTAATGCACTCCAAGGCCAAATAAAAAGCTTTTTTCGCCTTTAAATGCATCTGGAGTGTGTTGACATCTGGATTTAGCAGTGTAAACTTGTGTTCTGATCAGCCAGGTGCATGTTAGCACCAGGTCCAAACAGCTTCTAAGAGTGAAGAAGGTAAACTACATAAATTTTTGGAGTTCAGAAATGTAATAAATGTCTTTTCATCTGGTGTACGGCCTCGATATGACATTCATTTAATCAGTGCAGATTCCAAATGCATGTGCTGAAGTGTCTTGGATGCTGTTCTCTCTGGCCTGTTATTGTCTTTTTTGTTGTGGAGCGGCGCCGCTGCTCTGGGGGATATATCGATATTTTACCAGGATGTAATCTATTATCCTTGTTACGAAGAAGCGCTAACAAGAGATCCTGTTTGTGTGCCAAGCACTCTGAGCAAAATGCAAATGCGGCAGCTCAATCTTCCGTCCGGCCTGCACACAGCTGATGAGGGTTGATTTGAACGGCTGGCTTTTATGCACCACCAGAGAAAATGTTTCATTTGTGCTCCCATCCCTCCCAGAAAGACAATGCATGTGGGAAGTGGGGGCTCATGACTCTTTCATTTCTTTCCATGAATGCCCTGGTTCTGCTCTCAACCTCTGGAGGGAAGCCTGAATTATTTATGGTACATGAGTAGAGAAATGCTGTGGGACACAAGGACAACAGAGCAGAGAAAGCTCAGCAGCAGACACCCACTCAGATACAGGAGTGTTTATGTAAATGGAACACTGAAACACACTCACACATACACTCAGGTTTAGTATATTCATTTCATTCAGTTTGACCTATACGACAAAATAATCTCCATTATAATACAGTCCATTTCAATCCAGTTCATTATAATCTAAATCAAAATATACTGTTTTAAAGATGCAGTGTAACAATATTAAATGAAACAATATTGAATAGCTACCAAAACATGATTATATTAATAAAAAAAATGTATTAGTATCTAATCACTGCTTCATTTTTGGTTATTTTTTTTAGAATCATTAGTGATTATAAACACATTAGTGTTTGATTCATACCTTTAAATAAGACCCAGAGGTGTTTCCTCTACCTCCCATCCAACCAGAAAAAGGGAAATATGACTTATGTGAGTGGACCAAAGGACATTCTCAGGTGCTTCATTTGCTCAGGTGGATGGTGCCATTATGTACAGCGCTTTTAACCACAGGAAAGTTATGTTCTGCCTGTTCTGACACTTTTGATACTTCCTGGTTGGATTTAGCCAATGGCATTACCTGATTAGGGTGAGAAAGCAATCCAGGTTAGACATTAAATACATTATTTTTAACCGTGTCAAATCAATACAGATTAAGATTTAGCATAGGATGCATATATCCCCTAATCGCAGACATCCGTTCAACCCTAGTTTGTCTCCAATGAGTCTTAAATGTAAAACAGAAATTGGCGATCTAACTCGCTGTCTTTGGTCCTGCCATAAGCTGCAGAAATATTGGTCTAATGTCTTAACAGAAATTGAAAAGGTACTGGGATTAAAGCTGAGGATGGACCCATTGTCTCTTATATTAGGCCTTCCTGCTAAAGGTGTAAGGTTAACAAATCAATGACTGTTTTGTGTTCTTACATTTGCAGCGAGGAAGAATATTTCATTGCAGTGGATTAGCAATAAGGAACCAAATGTAAAGGGATGGCATAAAGTGCTGTTTGAATTGGTGCCTCTGGAATACTTGACTTGCGTATCACATTCAAACTCCAACCAATTTTATGAGGTTTGGAAACCTTATTTGAATTACTTGGACCCCAATGTATCTTCCATTCTTTCACAGGGATTCCCTGGAAGGTCATAATAACGGGACACGTTCTTCTTTTCTTTTATTTACCCATTTATGTACTTTTTTTTACTGTCTTTATCGATATGGATACTGATTGTGTGTAACTGAGTCATTGTGTGTTGCTTGAGTGTTGTGTTGGAGTTTTTCTGTTTGTTTATGTTGAAAAAGGAAAATTAATAAACACATTTAAAAAAAAAGAAAAAGAAAAAATACATTCTTTTTAAAGTGCTACTGCCACTTTTGTGTAAGTCATTTTCCAGGGTCTTGGTTGCCAGTCACCAAGCTGTCCCTTCTCTGTTGCTTTAGCCAATAACTTCTTTTTGTTGGAACTAGAAATAAAAACTACTTGGTTAAGATTAAAAATATCACGGCTGGGGCTGAAATACATCCTTTTTAAGACGCCACAGTCCTCTTAATGGATGTCCTTTTCATGCAATACATGCGATTGCTCTCACATCTACAAGAGGTTGTACATTTTTTAATGTAATTACAGGTAATTTCAGTCTTTATAAACAGCAACACATCAAGTTATTTTTGGGAGGAGGATAGCCTCACCTTCAGAATTAATCACATTCTCAGACTCAGATCTGACTTTCAGCAGCCACATCAAAGCTGTCACCAAGGCAGCTTTTTACCACCTCAGAAACATCAACAGAATTAAAGTTTCCTCTCCCAGAAAGACCAGGAGAAACTCATCCATGCATTCATCTCCAGCAGACTCCATCACTGTAACGCTCTTTTAACTGGACTTCCCCAAAAAGAGCATTAAACATCTGCAGCTCATCCAGAACGCTGCTGCTGGAGTTTTAACCCGGACTAAGAGATCTGAACACATCACAGCAGCTTTAAAATCTTTACTCTGGCTTCCAGTCAGTCACAGAATAGATTTTAAAAGCCTGCTGATGGTTTACAATCTGTGATCTGTTCAGAGAATATAAAGCCAGCAGAGCTCTTAGATCCAAGGACTCAGGTCAGCTGGTCCAGTCCAGAGTCCAGACTAAACATGGAGAAGCAGCATTTAGCTGTTATGCTGCAAACAAGTGGAACAAACTGCCAGTGGAGATTAAACTTTCACCAAATGGAGACATTTTTAAATCCAGGTTAAAAACATCTCTGTCCTCATGTGTCTATGCATGAAATCTGCACGCTATCTTTTAACTTATCTAGGCTGTTGCTTGTTTTTAAATTCATTTAGATTATTTTATTTGTTTCTCTTTATATTCTTTTATGTATTTTTAATGCTTCTTACACTCCCTGCTGCAGTGCTTTTATTTTATGTAAAGCACTTTGAATTGTTTTGTACATGAAATGTGCTACAAATAAATTTGACTTTGACATTCTTACCTTCCTGTGATTTGAGCCAATTTGTCTCATGGTAGCACGCTAACACACATCTGTGAACACTGTACATGTTAGCATGCCGATGCTAACATTTAGCCAAAAATAAAGTGCTGTTGGCAGGTCTGTAGACTCTTACAGTTACTGCTCTCTGCTGCAGTATATATTGAACTGCATCATGATCACAACTCATTCATCTTATTACACAGTAGGCAGCCCAGGTCAAGATGTCTGATGAGCGCGTTACAGAAACAGGGCTGCATGAGGTCAGCACACAAAATGATGATATTACACAATTCTCCTCTGGGCTCCACCGCCTGCTCTTCTCTCATTCCCTCATTCTTTTTCATGGCCTGTCATTTATTTTCACAGTTGCAGCAAAGTTGCCCACACATTCCCTCTCCTTCCCCTCTGTTATTCATTAACCTCGGAGTGAACTGAAACAGCACCTTGTTATAAACATTTGAAAGGGACAACAGAACAGCCACTAATCAAATCAGACAGCCAGTAAATACCAGCGCATGCACACATAACGGAGAACACTCAGCACACACTCAGGCTCGCAGGCACAATACTCATAGAGAATTTCTGCAACACTTTGATGACTGTAATGAAATAAAGGCCTAATAGGTCATTAAAGGGGATTAGATTTGCAAAGTGAGAGAAGAGCCTTAGTGAGGCAATAGCTTGAGTTTGATCATGAGACGGCGAGTAAGGATAAAATAGGCAAGAAGACCGAAAAAAGAGGCGACAAAGAGGAAAACATTCGGAAAGAGGATGAGAGAAGGAGGATGGGAAAGAGGTTTTCAGGCCTACTGGCAATTAAGATGATTAATATCCTCCCACAAAGGAGGCGGGAGTGTGTGTCTGTGACAGTTTGTGTGTTTGGGGGATGCTTGGTTTAATGAAGTCAAATTAAGAATGATTGCTGCACATACACGTAAGAGTAAGAGAACAGTACAGTACATACAGTATGACTGCACTGGAAAAAATGCCCCTCCAAAACTAAATAAAAAAACAGCAAATAAAAGACGTTTTTGCTTGAAATAAGCAAAAAATCTGCCAATGGAACTAGTGAAAATGGGCTTGTCAAGATTTCTTGAAATAAGATGTGATGTTTAGGACTTTCGAGTTAAAAGTGATCTTGAAATTAGCTTAAAAACCTCTTCAAATGAAAAAAAAAAGCTTGTTTCATGTGAAATATGACTCAAAACAAGATGTTTTCAAGACTTTTTCACTTAACAAGACATTCCAGATGTATTGTATTAAAACAAGTCCCTATATCTGGCTGAAATGGTACTTGTTAGGCAGTTGTGTCTTATATCAAGTGTAATGAGATACTCAATGAGAAAAATATACTTGGTAAGATTTAGATTTTTTCCAGTGTGAAATAAGCATGGGAGCACCCAGAAGAGAGAGAAAGAGGTTGTTCACACAAGGCAGTGATACCCAGAGACGAGCTGTGGCAGTGAGGGAGGGTAAGAAACAAAGAAGAGCCACACAGGATTTTTTTATTTACAAAGAGCAAACAAAAGCTTTAGTGGAAGCTTACAAATGTCTGTTCCACAAAATAATTCCCTGATGGTGCTCTTAATGAGGCTCTGACCCTGCACCAGAGCAGCGCTTCCTGTCTGAGGATTAGATCAACATTTTGAAAAATACGCTGGCCTCAAACCGAAGTTTGAGGACAAGACTGATCAATCTCACCTCTGTCCGCTTGGCAGAAGAAGATATTTTGCACAAAGACTATAAGCAGGGAAAAGAAATTGAGGTTTTAAGAGGCTTTTTGCCCTAAAGCTATGGCTTGACAGCACATACCATCTAACAAATTCTTTCCCTCAGTGGTACAAAATCCAGCCAATTCTTGGATGTGCAGAACAGTTGGGACTTTCCTTCATGCAACAAAGAATGCAAACTAACATCTTTAATTCGTTAATTCTATTGAGCTTCGTTTCTTAACGACACAAGAACCTTTTACACACTGGAAAAAATCAAAGTCTTACCAAGTATATTTGTCTCATTTCTAGTCAAAATATCACATTACACTTAATATAAGACACAATTGCCTAACAAGTACTATTTCAGCCAGATATAGGGACTTGTTTGAAGACAATACATCTGGAATATCTTATTAAATGAAAAAGTCTTGAAAACAAATTGTTTTGAGTCGGATTTCACATGAAACAACCTTTTTTTTCATTTGAAGAGTTTTTTTTAGCTAATTTCAAGATCACTTTTAACTCAAAAGTCCTAAATATCACATCTTATTTCAAGAGATCTTGACAAGCCGATTTTCACTAGTTCCATTGGCAGATTTTTTGCTTATTTCAAGCAGAAACGTCTTTTATTTGTTGTTTCTTTTACTTATTTTTGGAGGGGCAAGTCTTCAAAGCAGCTTGAATTTATTTGAAAATAGAAACAAATCCAAAATTTGATGCAGCAGAACACTCAGTAAAAGTTGTTATAGAGTCGTGTTTACCATATTGTTCCTGATGCCCCCCCCACACCATCACAGACTCTGCCTTTAAACCTTTCTCTGAGAACAGCCTGGATGCTCTTTCTCAGCAGTTTTTCCCAGAAGCAGCTGAAACGTGGACTCATCTGCCCACAGAACACGTGTCCACTGTGTTTCTGTCCATCTGAGACGAGCTGGTGTCCACAGAACTGGGCCGTGTTCCTGCTCAGAGCTGATATATGGCTTCCTGCTGGTGTGGTGCAGCTTCAGCTCACATTTCTGGATGCAGAGGTGGACCGTGTTGGGTGGAAATGGTTCTCCCAGCTCCTCCTGAGCCCATGTGGCTGTATGGATCATGGTGGCGTGATGACGGTTTCTCCTCCAGTGCAGCCTGAGGGCTCCCAGCTCATCCAGCAGGGCTCTCTGTCCTTGGCCTTTCCACGCTGAGGTTTCCCCAGACTCCCTGAATCTTTGCACAATATTCTGCTCTATAGATGCTGCACTGGAAAAAAATCTAAATCTTAACAAGTACATTTTTCTCATTGAGTATCTCATTACAAATGAAATCAGACACAACTGCCTAACAAGCACCATTTCAGCCAGATATACGGACTTGTTTTAATACAATACATCTTGAATATCTTGTTGAGTCATATTTCACATGAAACAACCTTTTTTTTCATTTGAAGAGGTTTTTAAGCTAATTTCAAGATCACTTTTAACTCAAAACTCCTAAATATCACATCTTATTTCATGAAATCTTGACAAGCCGATTTTCACTAGTTCCATTGGCAGATTTTTTGCTAATTTCAAGCAAAAACGTCTCGTATTTGTTGTTTTTTTACTTATTTTTGGAGGGGCATTTTTTTCAGTGTGAAAGAACAAAGTTCTTTACAATCTTACTCTGAGAAACATTTTCTGAACTTATTGATGATTCTCTGACAGTTTGGCCCTTGGAAAGACTAAACCTTTGGTGGAAGCTTCTTTTATACCCACTCCTGCCACCCTCACCTGTCAGCAGGTAAGCTGCTGGTTGGAGAATATTCCAGAACGCTGTTACTTGTATTTTATGCATGTTTTGTCTTTCTTTTCCTTTCTCTCAACTTGTTTTGAGTGTGTTGCTGGCAACAAATTATGAAATGTAGCTTTATTTTAATGACAAAAATGGTTCACACATACTTTTCCAATTCATTCTTCAAGCAGGAACCCCAGAAGGAGCCCTGGGGCTGAACAGGTTAAGTGGAATGGTACCCCATGGGGGCGGAGGAAACAGATGGAGTGGGGCCTCCTCTCCAGAGTGATATGTCTTGTGGAAAAAAAAAAGACAAACAAGATAAAAATGTGGGGGAAGGATGTGAGAAGAAGAAGCGAAGGACGCAGAGAGGAAAGTGAGATGATGGTGAGAAAGGCTGTTTCTGGTTTCAGGGTGGAGGAGGCTGCTGTGAGAGAGAAGATGGCAGAGGTTTTAACAGCACGGCTCCTGCTTCGCCTGCTCTGACGCACTTGTCGTCCTGAAGGCCTGAATGATTTATTAAAGTGAGGAGTGGCAAAGAGGAGGGCAGCCAGGCGAGCTCTGATTAACTAGGGGAGCGAGGGAGGACAAGCACTCCTCTATTATTCATTGCTCCACAGGAAGAAGCGTGGCAGGAACGGAGAAAGGAAAAGACAGAAACAGAAGTGGGGTCGACGTTTTTTGGAGGCTGCTCGTCCCGTCTTTAGTTTCTCTTTTCATAAATCTGGGGTCGTGTCCTTGATGCGGGCCTGATGGAGTTCAGTGGAACGGTTTTAGCAGGGCCACAAACCTGTCTGCTCATCTTCTTCGTCTGAGTGACACAGCATTGAACTCTGATTTGGACTGCGGGGGAAAGCAGACATGCTGGCCGGGTGTTGCGGTTGCATTTACAGCCAGAGGAACACACACTTGTTTTGTTGTCTCTAAATAATGAAGCACTGCTTTTTCTAAGATCACGTTATAAGATACTTTACGGCTGCAGGTCTAGCAGAAGTGATCTTGCCCGTAAGTATAAGTGAAAGAGACGTCTGCTCAATACTTTATGAGCAGAAACATACAACATTGATGACCTGTGGGTCAAGGGGTTGCTATCTCAAAGGTAAAGCATATCAAACCTCAGGCATGTCTGTGGCCATGTCTTGGATATGGGCGTCTCTGCACTCGTGTGATGAAGAAAGTGCACCCTCACTGGAAGAAATGCCCCTCCAAAAATAAGTAAGAAAAACAACAAATACAAGACGTTTTTGCTTGAAATAAGCAAAAAAAATCTGCCAATGGAACTAGTGAAAATCGAAATAAGATGTGATATTTAGGACTTTTGAGATAAAAGTGATCTTGAAATTAGCTTAAAGACCTTTTCAAATGTAAAAAAAAAAAGCTTGTTTCATATGAAATCCGACTCAAAAAAATTTGTTTTCAAGACTTTTTCACTTAACAAGATATTCCAGATGTATTGTCTTCAAACAAGTCCCTATATCTGGCTGAAATGGTACTTGTTAGGCAGTTGTGTCTGATATTAAGTGTAATGAGATATTTGGACTAGAAATGAGACAAATATACTTGGTAAGACTTAGATTTTTTCCAGTGCTCTTCTTGTTCTAAGGATTAATGATCAGGGCAAAATCAGAAGTAATCTTAGTCTTAGGTGAACAACAACACATGACATATAGTATTACACTGTCTCATTATTTATTAAGCAAAAAGCAGAAGTTGTGTGTGGAAATCTAAGTGAACCCCCTGATCTCACAGCGTGTGGAACCTTTATCTTTAGCAGCAAACTTGCTGGGACGTCCACTCCTGGGAAGATTGACAGCTGTCCTGAATGTGTTCAGCTTGTGAATAATCTTTCTCTCTGTAGAACGATGGACTCCAGATAGTTTGGAAACGGCCTTATAACCCTTCCCAGGTTGATGGGCAGCAACAGCTGCTTCTCTGAGATCGTTGCTGATGTCTTTCCTCCTTGGCATCGTGTTAACACACACCTGAACTTACAGAACTTCTGCTTTTACAGAGCTGCTCACACTGACTGATGATCAATTAATCAGAGCATTGATCAGCAGCTCCTGGCTGCTATCAACCCTCTTAGTTCCTGTGGAAGCAGTAAGGGTTCACTTAGTTTTTGGCTTAATTTTGGCTTCTTTTTTTAAGATAACGACACAGTGTTTTATGTCATGTGTTGTTGTTTCTCTGAAATGATATTTTCCTCCCTTTAAAACCAGAGGCCTCATGTACAAAGGGTGCGTACGCACAAAATAGTGGCGTACGCACCTTTTCACGTCAACGATCAGATGTATCAAGAGCAAAAATGACCGTGGAAATGTGCGGTGCCTCACGCCAACTTCAGGGCTGGCGTACGCACGTTTCTGCAGCTAAGGTGATGTTGGGAAACTGTTATAATAAATAAATGTGAAAACAATTAGTCTTTTTATTATTAATTCTTCTTTTTTTACCCGTATTATTTATTCTTTTTTCTTTATTTTCTGATCGTACAGAGAGGGGAATCGCAGGTGCGGGGCTCATTTAAATATGATTTGCATATTTAAGTAGGGGCGTGGACAGGGAGGAGTCGGGTGCTCCGACATGTGCGCTCAGTTCAACATTGATTGGGATGCACAAACGAAATGTGCTTGGATTGATGCGTGCGCACAGATTCATACATCCGGACATTTTTGTACGGAGGATATTTGGGTTTGAGCGTACGTCCTTTTTTTCAGTAGGAAATCCACGCAAGTCTTTGGACATGAGGCCCCAGGTCAGTAGCAGAAGCTTTTACATCGTGCCCTCGTCAGTAAACTGATACTTATTGATCAGTAAAATTAGAACTGAAACACATGACTGTATGTGCTCCTGCTTTTCTGCTTCATGCAGAACTGAACAGACGTCAGGTCGTGTTCCTGCTGCAGGGAAAATGTCACACATTCCACATGGTTGGATAGTTTATAGATTATTCTCACATCTCTCCTCAAGTATCCTGTCAAACAGAAAATTGACTGATGTGCTCACAAAGATATTCCATATCTCCACCGCGCTCGTCCATTTGATTGTCCCAGCTTTTTCGATTTCTCCGTACAGAGCTTCTCCAGCTTCGGTCTTTGCTTCACAACAGTAAAGCTCATCTGCTCCTATGAACAATTATGTACTTGTATGAGCACAGGAATGTCCTGCTGCGTCCAGTGGGCCTGTCAGATTTTCAAAATGGCTGACATGTTTGAGGTCGCAGAACACGAGGGGTTGGTGGGGGATACAGTTAGGAATGAGATGAGACCACGCTGCTATTTCAACCCAAACCGCCGGCTGCAGAGTACATCACAAGCAGTTCATTTAGCTCCAACCTGCTTATAATGGTGTTTCAATGAGGCATCAAATGAGTTCTGCTTGAGTAGAATCAGTGCTCAGCACTGCTGCCGAGACTATTCTTTCACCAGAGGAGCACCCTTAAAGAAAAACAGGGGAAAAGAAGTGCTTCGACTTTGACTGAATGCTTTTGGCCAAATGAATCCAGAAAAAATGTGCTCATTTGTTGCCGCAGGCAGAGGGAATGTGACACATAGTAATAAGTTAAAGAGAAACTCCTGCACACAGTTTGGAAACAGATATATTTTAGTTTCTGCAACAACCACTGATTTAAACAGCAAAACCCTTTCTGACGAATACAAAAGTTACTTCTGAGAAAATGTAAAAACACGCAAAGAGGGGGAGAAATTGACTCCTATTGATCTTTCTTTGTTGAGGATTTCTTATCATAAACCACGTGATCTCACCTCTTTAGTTCATTTGTTGCCTTGGACGAAAGAAAAGCAGATAAGATATGAGTAAAACGTGTTTCTTTTTCCTGTACATTGATCATAAAGAGACAAAATATTCTGCCACATAGCACTTGACCTTTCAGTCAACTTACATCACCTGAATTATTAACCAGAAACACTGAATTAGCTCACAAAGGCTTCACACCACAGTGTGAGTAAATTGTAAATTTATACATCCACATAACATGTAACAAAAGGATAAAAAGTGTGACGGCAAACAGTGTTAAAGGCACACAAGTGCTGGTGTTAGCGTCACAGAGAGGCTGCAGATGGACAGGCCCGTGTCAGGCTTCATCAAAGAAAATACTCGGAAGTAAACTTAGGCATAATAGTGTGGCTAATTGACTCTGTAAAAGAAAAGAGTAAAAATAAGCGAAAAGAGCTTTAAAGGAGAACAAAGAGGATTACAAAAAATGCCCAAAAGAGAAGTGATAAATGGTGGTCTTTCATATTTGATCATTTATGATCATCCCAGGTTGATGGGCAGCAACAGTTGCTTCTCTGAGATCATTGCTGATGTCTTTCCTCCTTGGCATCGTGTTAACACACACCTGAATGCTGCTATCAACAATCTTAATTCCTGTGGAAGCAGTAAGGGTTCACTTAGTTTTTCACACACTGCTTCTGCATTTTGGTTTCATTTTTTTTTACTAAATAAATAATAACTGATTATCTGATTTCAAGACCCAGAAAGACCAGATTCTGTTTTGTTTGTTTGTCTTTTCATTATTTTTCAGGTCTTTTTCACAGGTAACACGCCATATCTGAATTTAAACGTGGCTACACGGCGCCATCTGCTGGTAAGCTGGTCACTGACGGACACGGTTTCAGTTCAAGTTTCACAAACACACAATTTAAATGACAACAAGAAACCAGAATTAGATTTTTTTTTAATACTTAAACATTTAGTCACTCGGTTTATTTAAAAGGTGATAGAGAATCAAAATCATCTTTTTCACGTTTTTGGTGTTAGTTCTGAGTCTCCCCGCTGTGGGGAGTACACACGAAGTGCCAGCAAGTGTCAGAGCCTCTGTTTCAAGTACTCCCCTTTTTTTGAATTGCCGCCAGAAAATGGGCAAATCCGTGTTTGAGCATTAACTATCTTTTGGCGCAATCGGCCCCCCACACCCAAATCCACAGCATAAAAGAAACTCATTTTAAAATTCTCCACAAGATTTACCCTATAAATGTATATATTTCCAAACACACAGACTTAAGTTTTAATTGTTCTTTTTGTGATGAAAAAGGTGAAACTCTTGTACATTTATTTTTTTACTGTAACATAGTGAAACAATTTCTTGCAAACCTCAGTTCTTAGGCCTATCTTTTTGCACAGCATTGCCATTATGTTTTCTCTCTTAAAGCAATACTATGTAACATTTCTACCTTAAAATAACAGCTTGAAAAAATTTGTGCGGCTAGAATGAGTTTTAATATTACGATTGGCCTGTCTCCTATGCCCTTCGGGGGTCTGAGTTGGAAAAACTGCGCTATGTAACTTTGCTGGACCGGCCCGGGAGCTGAGCGGAAGTACTTCGACTTGCTTTCTGGCACACCTACCGCAAAAACAAATAGACCCCTCTCACGCTCCCAGGTACATTTGATCACTCTTACGTTCTCGGTCGACATAGCTTGCACCTTCTGACTCCTCGCCGGTTCGTCAACAAACGTGAAAAGTGAAAGCGAAAGGGTGTTGTATTTACGACAGTGTAACTGTACATTACCTCCAAGCCTGTAGGGGGAGCTCCATAAAGGGCTTTTTGAGAAGTTACATTGTATCGCTTTAAAGATATTTTCTTTTACTATGAAAACTAGATAGATCCATCGTTTGAATTCTTAGTTAACTTTTATATTTTGCAAGCTAAGTTTTTTATTCATAAGCAAAAATGGCAGAAAAATAAGCCTTTCTTTAATGTTTTTATGTTAGAAATGTCCGCTCTTTTCAAGTCTCTCAAGTTTGTAAATAATAAGAAAAATGAAAGACTTTTGAATGTTCTTTAATGTATTCCTCTAGTTTTGTTTATTGTTTGTCTTTTTTTTAGTTGTTTAATGTAGCCTAACCTAATCTACATTGTCCTTTACATTGTTATATCCTTGTTTTGCCTTATTGTCATACCATATCTCTGTCATGAAAGCGGACTACGATCCCAGAAAGCAATGTTCGCGATCAATGGCTTTTATTTATTTTTAACAGCATCCCCAGTACATACAACCGCCGACATTTCCTTTGCTCTGCGCATTTCATGGAGGACAGTTTCACAAACCTTGCACGATTCCGAGCAGGCTTCAGTCGGATTTTAATGCTCAGTAGAGGGTCAGTTCCGACTTTGCAACAAAATCAACCCCAGCAATCAGTACAGCCTGTAAGTATCACATTTTATTTAGTTTTAAATGTGTGTTGTGCCATATATTCCTGTTATAACAATTGCACGTTAGCTCTGGCTTGTTCATCTAAAGGGAATGAGCTTTCTTTTCAGTGAGAGCAAGGGCAGCCAATCAAGCAACGGCAACCGAATAGCGCCAACACCTACCTGCATTTCATAATGAGGTTGCCAGATAAGCTCTGAAACGACGCCAATAAGGGCAAACGACGCATTCTAAACCCAACATAGTAACAGCTGTTTCAGAGAGCCTTTTAGGGAGGTTCTGAGCCATTACAGACCCAACCAATTTTTTTTGGGCTACATATCACATCACAGAACAAGGATTAATGCCCCATTCAACCATTCTCTATCACCTTTAAGAAGGGGTTAAATTCCAGCAGTCTCCAGCAACAAAGATGGAAATTGATGTCGAAAAGAAAACACACAAACACATCCAGAAAATGACCTGTTTCACTGTCAGAGAAAAATTCCACTCCCTTTCCAACATGATTTATCTTTACAGCAAGTATAGAAATAGCACAAAAAGAACTGTGCAAGTACTGAAACAAACCAGAAAGCACTAATGAATCCTTACTGTTGGAAGTACTATGTGACGTCTACTGCAGCCACATTGGTTGTAAAAAAAACAAAAAAAACCTAAAGTTTTTAAGTGATTATCAGGACTAATCATCCTCTGCTGTCACAAAGTAGCTCAGGCCGCTAACATGTGAGCTAACAGTCATATCTGCACAGATTACACTGTGAAAGCGGCTCTCTTTCACTTAGTGATGTGTCATGAATGCAGGAGCAGACATTTCTGTAATGAGAGGGTCGAACTAAGGCAAGCAGCCCGTTTCTAAACTGGGCGATCATAGGTTTGACCTTGCTGCTGAACGGACTGAGCAGCAGTCACTGTTTGCATTGTGATAAGTAACCAGCCGGAGAGTCCAGGAAGTCAACATCCGACTGAAGCACAACCGGGGAGGACGGCAGGGAACGTGATCCTCGTATAACCTTTGGAAAGCTCGACTCAGAGATAAATATCCTCACGCAGAGCCAGAACACATGAAAAGTGAGTTATCCTTGTCAGTCAGGTCAAAAAGAACTCAGCCAGTCAGCCTTTCCAGACAGACACTATCAGCCATGATCTTCAAGGAACCACTTAACAGAGAGATTTTGGACGAACCTTCGGGAAGAGCTGCAAAAAGAAAAAGACACGTCACTTTTTTTTCTGCTTCGCTGCGGCCGTTTTCACACATGCACCAATGTTTTAACTAGGGCTGGGCGAGTTAACTCGTTAATTATTTAACGCCGATAAACAAAATTAATTAATTTAATTAATTAATTAAATAAATAAATAAATAAATAAAAATAATAATAATATTTTGGGCCTTTAATGGATAGGAAAGTTCAGAGAGACAGGAAGCAGGGGGCAGAGAGAGGGGGAACAACACGCAGTACAGGTCCGTTCGATGCGGGACTCGAACCGGGGCCAGCTGCAGCGAGGACTATAGCCTCTGTACATGGGGCGTCTGCTCAACCCACTACGCCATCGACCGCCCCTGTTTTATGATTTATTTAATTTTGAAAAAGTCTGTTGCTCACAGGCTTTTAGTTTGTAAAAGTCTGTTGCCGTCTGCTGCAGAACCAGAAAAGAAAGCAATCGGCGGATCCATCAAACATGGAGAAGGGTACGGAACTTTTACTCGGCCATTTTCATTTTAAAGTTCTTCCAGACACAGCGGAGTCGAAAACACTCATAGAAAAGGCTTATCTTCCTTTCGCAATGTGCAGATAACGCTCCTCGACACAAAGCCGTCACAGCACACCTTTTTGTCCTGTTTTTGCACAGGTGTCACTCTTATTTCCAGGTGTGAGAATACATCTGCTACGGAGCCCTTAAAATGACATATGAGAGTAAAATAAAACCCAAGGTTTTCTCGTGCGCACCTGAAACTTTTCTGGTGGGAACGTGAAACTTAATGAATTAGGCCCAGGACACTTACTCTTAGTGTTTGATATCCGCAGAAAGTTGACCTGCGTCTGACATTAGACCTACATCAGTGGCGGCTGCTGACTTTTAAAACAGGGGAAGCCCATATTACGCCATTGTGACAAAACTACTAGCTAACACGACAAACAAATGCACAACAGGAATATGATTGACAAAACTTCTAAACAACAAGGATGTGTTTCTTATTTACAGTATAATATTTACAAAAGTGTATGTGTGTAAAGGATGGAAATGGAAACCATGGGAAATGAGTGAAACTCCGACAGCACTTTCACAGACAGCCAGTCTCTTTGGTATCCGCTTTGGGACTGAAGTTCCAGCGTGCTTCTCCCCGCTTAAAAATTCGTCTGCCACAACATCTCTCATGATGGACAAACACTAACTCCAATCATCCCGACACAGCCCCTCATATTGACACGCCCACGTCTAATCTACCCCCAGAGACGCCGAGCAGCCTCGGAAGCCCGGCTGTTAGTGGCGGCTTCATAACGTGATTTCCTCAGTGAACGGCGGCGATTTCAGAACAAATCATTTCATTAAGCTACAGGACAACATGTTGTAGTTATGAAAGTAAATGCAGTATTGGGCATATCTTGTGTTTTGTGAATAACTGTTTTATCGTCAATTTAACATTGAAGATGTAGCAGTTTCGCCAGAGAATGGGAGAGGCTGCCCGGCTTCCCGTGTTGTCTCCGAATCGCCGCGGCTGACCTACATGACGATTCTCTGCCCGTCCTGCTGCCTAACCTACACTGTTTTACAATAAAGTGAAAGTTTCTCGTGTGCACGAGAAACTTTCTAGTGGGCACGAGAAACCCTTGGGTTTTATTTTACTCTGCCATGTCATTTTAAGGGCTCGGTAATCTCCTGCTCTGAAGTGAATATGAAGCTTATAGTTAGAGTCGGGAGATTGGACTGAAGACGAGTTTCGGTGCAATCTGTTGGTTTCCTTAGCTGGGAAATTGTTTTTGAATTGGCTCTATATGAACGAATTGGATTATTTTGTAAATAATTCTGATTACAATTAATTGAACTCCAATTGGCTTGAATTGGACTTTATTATTTAAGTGCCTTGAGATGACATTTTGTTGTAATTTGGCGCTATATAAATAAAACTGAATTGAATTGAATATAACATAAAGCAACTGTGGAAGAAGTCTGGATTTGGACGTTTTAGCATATTCTCCATTAAAACCTCTGGCGTTCATGTGTGAAAACGGCATATAAATATAAAAAGTGTTGAATTGTTGACCCACTTATCTTACCCCAAAGTAGTTGTTTGGAACAAAGCCCTCCCTGCCACAGAGGGATGCCCACCACCAGTCAGAGCCTTCAGGTTTCTTCAGGATGGTGACCATATCTCCCTCTTTGAAGCTCAGCTCATCGGCTGCCTGAGCTGGGTAGCTCCACAGAGCGTACAGCACTCCGCTGTTCTCCACCCCCATGGCCTCTTCCATACCTGGAATCATGAAGGAAGCAGGACACATACAGATGATTTACCATTAAACTACCAGAATCTTTCACAACAGCTTTGTTGTTTAACCTGTCTTTAATATGTTAATGGGTGGAGCCACCCGGATGTCATCCATTAGTTTGTGAACAGACATTTTGAAGCGCGAGGAGATTAAAAAGACAATGACACATACTGTTGAACCGTAACCCAGCTGAAACTTTGCATTGACCATGAATGGACTTAGATTCTTCTTGCAAAAGTGCTTTATTTAAGTGTTTAGATCCTAAACAAAGTATAATCTGAAAACAACTGACATAACACGATTTAAATGTGCCTTTATCCAAACTTCACTGGAAAAAAATCAAAGTCTTACCAAATATGTTTGTCTCATTTCTAGTCAAAATATCTCATTACACTTAATATAAGACACAACTGCCTAACAAGTGCTATTTCAGCCAGATATAGGGACTTGTTTGAAGACAATACATCTTGAATATCTTGCTAAATGAAAAAGTCTTGAAAACAAATAGTTTTGAGTCACATATTGTATGAAAAAAGCTTTTTTTTTTTAATTTGAAGAGGTTTTTAAGCTAATTTCAAGATCACTTTTATCTCAAAAGTCCTAAATATCACATCTTATTTCAAGAAATCTTGACAAGCCCATTTTCACTAGTTCCATTGGCAGATTTTTTTGCTTATTTCAAGCAAAAACGTCTTGTATTTGTTGTTTTTTTACTTATTTTTGGAGGGGCATTTTTTCCAATGTTTTGACTCCATTTGGTAATTTGTTTATATTTAATAAATACGAATGCAGACAGAAAAGACAATGAAAATAAGGCCCTTTTTGCACGTGTTAAATTAAGGTTAAAAAAAAAATGGACAAATATAGATTAAAGTTTCGATTGCAAAATCCTTTGAAAATCAGATCTGGCATGAAAAATAAATAAAAATCGAAATAATCATATCCTACATATTTATGCTAAACTTGCGTGACAGTTACTGATCTGTATCAAAGGATTGGTAACATCAAAGGTAACTGCCAGAGAGGTGATTGTGACATCTTGAGGGAAAAATGACTCAACACTTAGTTTAACATTTTAATACTTCCAACCTGTCAAGTTTTACACAATGTCACAAACAATTGGATTAAAAGGGTGTTTATTGCGTGTGTTGCCTCACCCCTGAGGAGGCTCTCACACTCCTCAAACCCGTTTGCGTAGGGATCACATTTCTGAGAGGCGGTAGCGCCATCGCTCTCCGTCCGGGCCATGACAGCAGCTCCATTCCTTATCAAATACTCACACAGACTACGGTCATTGCACGAGGCTGCGCAATGCAGGGGAGTCCTGAGGGCCAAATAAAACAGCAGTAATCAAGTTCAAGCAGGTAGAAAGTTCAGAAAAATCCTCAGTTTGGAAAGCTATGGAAGTTTTTCTGTGCCATCAGAGTTTCAATACGAATTTCTAATATTGAATTTTTACAGCATCAAAATCAGACTTTGAATTTGAAAAACCAACAGTGTAAAAAAAAAAAATCAATTTCTAAAAACAAAAATGAGGGTAAAAAAATTCAACATCTAAAAATTCAGTGGAAAAAGAACAAGACTCAACATCCGGGTAAACAGCGAGAAGCAATCGATCCCTGTCTCAATTCATCCAACGGCAGCCAATCCAGTTACGCTCCATTGGACAGATCAGCCATGTCCACCAACGCGGGTGATGGTGTTTCGGTGAGTGAGTTTACTTTATTTGCCATTTGTGTTAATAAAATTGTAAAATTACTCAATATCTATTGAGCTGATCTGTCCAATGGAGCGTAACTTGATTGGCTGCCGTTGGATGAATTGAGACAGGGATCGATTGCTTCTCCCTGTTTACCCGGATGTTGAGTCTGGTTCTTTATCCACTGAATTTTTTGAAGTTGAATTTTTTTCCACTGATTTTTGTTTTTAGAATTTTTTTTTTTTTTGTTGGTTTTTCAAATTCAAAGTCTGATTTTGATGCTGTAAAAATTCAATATTAGAAATTCGTATTCAAACTCTGATGGCACAGAAAAACTTCCATAGAAACCTCTGCACCTGACCTCATTTGAACAGTTACACACACCTTTCACATAAAAGATAAATTAAAACACTCACCAGCCATGGCTGTCTGGTGCACTAACGTTGGCTCCAATGCAAACCAGGAAGTCCACCACATTGTAATGCCCCCCACAGATGGCATTATGTAAGCCAGTGATGCCCTCATCATTCGGCTGGCTCGGGTCAGTCATCTGTGGAAAATATTTAACACAAGTAAACCCTAACTGTATTGCAAGAGACAAAGCTTTCCACCCATGTGTCTGCACACCTTTTTACTTATAAAGATGCTAAACCAGAATCTAAAACCAACACAACTGCAAGAATGTCCTTGAGAAACCCCAAACTTCTGAAATAGACCGAGAAGCTATAGTGCTGACTTCCAGGCAAAGAGGAAACATTACTCACAGGAATGCACACTCAGCGTACCGTCCTTCAGAAACTGTTATGTTTCAATACATCTTAGTGTCAAAATCTGGAGCTTGTAGCTATTCACTGAGCGGCCTCAGACTCTGTGCAGAGTTTTCTCACTATGAAACATGTTTATGCACTCTGACGATGACTGAAATAACAAAGTGCATTATTTCCTTTGTTCTAATGGAGGAACTATAATCACTCAGGTAAGTGATCGTTTCATATCGATAGAGTTTATCCTGTGAAACAACTGTTCTTACCATCACTGAAAAATGTAGCATTTGTATGATTGCTGGTGCACTGGGTTTAGGCCCAATCTCAGCCGCCCCCCTCAGCCCCCCCGTTGCTTCAATAGCCACATTCCCACTGTAGGAACCTTCTACAGTTCCTTTAACCTTTTCAGGAACGGGGCCGTTTTTTCCCGCATTCGCACATACAGGAACCCGGGATCACGGCCCTCAGTTCCTGGAACCATTTCAGCTCCTTCTCCTCAGCTGGGTCTGTTCTGGTTTCCATAGCAACACATCTGACGGAGGTGTTTGGTGGTTGGTAGCTCCGCCCCTTGTTATGTTGTCAGGCTGAAATGTTTCCTCATACGACACGGACACAACCGGCGCGTGTGTAAGTTAAACTGACACGTGGTCTCCTTTAGCCGCATTCGACCAGAACAGCTCTAAGAACTGTCAAACCTCGAATTCCGTTCTAATAACTGCCCTTCCCCAGCGGAACTGTTTCAGTTTGCATTCCCACATGAGTCGGACCTTGATGGGGACTGATGCGACGCAGCCCTCTGCAACAGCGACGTGTTACTTTAGCGGCACATTCAACAACAAAACAGAACAAAACAAAACCCGGTAAAAGTAAGGAGAGAAGAAAAAAACACCACCAAGAAGCTAACATGGAGAGCGGGGAGGCCACCGTGTTCATGGTCTGCATGATGGTGATATTAATCATGGACGATCACATCGGGCGTCTAACATGGAGGCTGGAAGAGCTCACAGAGAGAGTCAGGAGACGCAGGATGGAGCGCAGGCCATACTTCTTGGTTTCATGAAGGAAGGAGAGCAGAGCGCCGCAGACAAAGGAGAACACGTGGAGGTTTAACTTATTAAACACGCCAAGGTTGTGTCCGTGTCGTATGAGGAAACATTTCAGCCTGACAACATGACAAGGGGCGGAGCTACCGACCACCAAACACCTCCGTCAGATGTGTTGCTATGGAAACCAGAACAGACCCAGCTGAGGAGAAGGAGCTGAAATGGTTCCAGGAACTGAGGGCCGTGATCCCGGGTTCCTGTATGTGCGAATGTGGGAAAAAAACGGCCCCGTTCCTGAAAAGGTTAAAGGAACTGTAGAAGGTTCCTACAGTGGGAATGCGGCTATGGTGCTGTTTTTTTCTTCTCTCCTTACTTTTACCGGGTTTTGTTTTGTTGTGTTTTGTTGTTGAATGTGCCGCTAAAGTAACACGTCGCTGTCGCAGACGGCTGCGTCGCATCAGTCTCTATCAGGGTCCGACTCATGTGGGAATGCAGACTGAAACAGTTCCCCTGGGGAAGGGCAGCTATCAGAACGGCTCTGTCTGAATGCGGCTTATCTCACAGGAATAAGTTACCCTTTTCCTATTGGGTACCAAAGCGCAGCTGTTTTCTAGCCATCAAAATGCCCCCAAACACTCTGGTTGTTGGGCGAGATGTCCACTACTCCTTAATTCATCTAAACAACATTTGCTTCAGTATTTTGGCAGCTACAAAAATTGGGAGCTTACCTGTTCTTAACTCCCTCCATTGGCTTCCTGTCCTTTATAGAACTGATTTTAAACTTTTAATGTTGGTTTTTAAAGCTCTTAACGGCCTCGCCCCGTCGTATTTATCTGAGCTTTTAACAGTCCTGGTAGAGCTCTGAGGTCAACAGATCAGTTTCTGCTGGAAGTGCCCAGGTCAGAATACAAACCCTGGGGTGAGCGAGCCTTTTCCCAAAGCTGCCCCCAGGCTCTGGAATAAGCCCCCCGTCCAGCTGCGTCTTATTTCTGACCTGGGCCTCTTCAGATCTAGGATAAAAACCTACTTATTTAGGATGGCTTTAATACCCAGTAGCATGATGACACACCTTATTTTATTGCTTTCACTGTTCTTTTATTGTTTTTATTTGCTTTTACTTCTTCTTCTCTTTATTTATCACATGTTTTAAAGCACTTTGGTACATCGTAAGGATTGTCTGTAAAGGGCTGTATAAATAAAATACATTTACAGTCATTAATGGGAGGAGCTCAGCTGGAGGAGTTCATGCACTCAGCTGACACTCGATGCACGTACCTGCTGCACAGCTCTCTGCACCGTGTCCAGCTCTCCCACGAGCGCCCCATCCAGGAGCAGGATCAGCGGGCTGAGACGAGCTCGCCTTCCAGAACTCTTGCGATCACGTTTGGCCCGCCGCAGAATTGAATGGTAATTCTGAAGGAACGCACGGATAAGTTGAAACGGTGACATTAAAAAAAAAAGTCCTGCGACAGAGAAAAACGTGCGAGGTGATTTCTTACTTTGACATCTTGTGGAATCACTGTGGATGACTGCGGTGGACGTTTGGGGGGCGGCTGCGCGGCGCTGTCTTCCCCATCAGAGGAACTGCTGGTCTCGCTTTCATGCCCCTCCTTATGGCGGTGGTCCTTCTTCCGAAAAAGCTTGTTGATGAGGTTTTTGTACTGGTTTGGCTGGTAGTGCGAGGCCTTCTTCAGGCGCTGGGAATGATCCACAGATCCCCGTCTCTTTAGCGCCCGGGGGATCTCAGCTCTGATCAGAAGCAGTTCTTCCAGACTGGGGATCTCTTGGCTTTGGGCCTCAGGGGCCACAACCGGCTGCAGCCTGGTGGGGCTCAGGGGCCGGGGAGCAGGGGGCGTGGCTTGCTGGACCTCCCCACCACCTGTCGGCATGGCAGGATTCTCCACGATCGTCGGAAATCTATGAACATATTCCTGGCGCTCTAACTCTGCTTCAACGTCCCCTGGGTTCAATGCTGCAAACATGGACACAAACCACATTTATAGCCCAAAGCTATGAAAATACATCAGACTGACCAGGTAGTGGCAGGTATTAAAATAATAATAATGATAATAATAATAATAATAATAATAATAATAATACATTTTATTTGCAACGCACTTTACATTTACAACAAAATCTCAAAGTGCTACAGTGGGATAAAAGACAAATATTAAGATCAAAAGCAGGGACAGTAAAATGCAAATAAAATACACAAATAAAAGTAGTGAGTCCTTTAAGGAACTTAAAAAAGGTTTAACTGGTAAAAGGCGTTTTACCGTCACTGTATATAGCTGGCTGTCTAAGCTCAGGAGGCTGCTGCTGTGGCTGGAAAACAGGTTGATGGTAGAATTCCCTCTGAGCGGGTATAGCTGGTTGGTAAGATGCCGGGGGTCCTTCTCCCCCCAGGACTCGGGGGTGGTGAGTTGCCAATTCTTCCCAATGAGGGTTTTGAAGACGCATGATGACAGAGAGAGGAATGGGCTTACGCTGGCGGGACTGAGCAGAAGCAGGAGGGATGGAAATGCGGGAGATGGGCTGAAAGTTGTACGGGGAGATTGCCTTGGGTGAAGAATCTGGCGGTACTGATATATGAACATTACGGGGGAGAGAACTGTAGGAACCCTGGTGAAAACTTGGCCGTGGATCCTGGAAACACATTGAAAAAAAAAAAACATGTTTAAAGAGTACTGTATTCCCAGGTTTTGGTTTTGGCCATGCCAAAGATTTTCTGTCACAACATACTTTGCAGTGTCTAATCCAGTGGCTCACTAGCATAAACATGCCAAGATGGCAGATTATCCAATTACAAGTTGTGTTAGATTCTTTTTTTAATTCAAGATAAAAACGCCCACCCTTTGTCTCCTCAGTTTGTTCTCATCTGTGAACAACAATGTGAGGAGACTTGAAGATATCTGAGGCTTTTCAAGAGCTCAGAGGCTTAGGAGTAACTAAAATGCTGCAAACAAGTGGAACAAACTGCCAGTGGAGATTAAACTTTCACCAAATGGAGACATTTTTAAATCCAGGTTAAAAACATTTCTGTTCTCATGTGTCTATGCATGAAATCTGCACGGTATCTTTGAATTTATCTGGACTGTTGCTTGTTTTTAAATTCATTTAAATTATTTTATTTGTTTCTCTTTATATTCTTTTATGTATTTTTAATGCTTCTTACACTCCCTGCTGCAATGCTTTTATTTTATGTGAAGCACTTTGAACTGTTTTGTACATGAAATGTGCTACAAATGAATTTGATTTGATTTGATTTGATAAAAAAGCCACACAACAAATGTTTTACATATTTCTTTTACGTAAATACGGCCCACCTTTTTGGGGCTTAAGGATGGAGGAGGACCATCGAGATTGGATTCTCGCCAGTTGCTATTTGGCACAGACTGCCGCAGCCACTCTGTGTCTGCAATAAGAAAGTGTGAAGGTTAAAGGTTAAAGGTTAAAGGAAAGGGACCGCAGTGTTGCACAGAGACCGATTCAAACCAGATAAAGAAAAAGTTGATAAAGCAAAAAACAGAAAGTAGAAGGAATCCACCTACTGTCATAGGTGTGCTGAGGTTTCTTCTCGTAGGACACATCCAGATCAGTTTCATTCCACTTGCCAGGACTTTTTTGCCGTTGCATGCCCTCATCTTGGATAAAGGGATTGAAAGTTATAGGGCAATGATTTCCAAGGGGGTAACACACAAAAACAGTTCTTTTGCTTGAAAGAAGGATTATTATGAACTAAAAATGATGGAAAAGGAAACAAACATTATTCTAACTTGAGGATAATTAGAATTATTTGGTTTAATTACTGCTGGATAAGAACAGCCTCTTACCGTGTTGCCTGAAACTGGTGAAATTTCGCGGAAGTGTGCTGGATGCTGGCTGATTGAGAGGCGAAGGAGAGAGGCTTCTGAAAGACAGCGGAGAGGGACCTCTGTCGTGCCGGGGCGACCTGCTGCCCACCTCATACGGACTCAGCACATTGAAAGAGCTCTGAACTGAAGCAAAGCGATCCGGGGAGCCCTGCCGCTGGCTGTAAGGTGGCTGTTTGGGGCTCTCAGGGGTAATCGAGTAGCTGTCGGATGCACTCCGAGGAAGTGGGGAGTGTGCTTTCCTACTGATCTTTGGAGATGAGAGTGGGCTGTTGGAGAGGACAGGAGGTGGCGGTGCATTTCTGCTCCTCAAGACGCCAGAGTCAAGGGGATGGAAAGACGTTGAGCTTGGAGAGAAAGGTTTCGAAACGGGGCTGCCCGACACATATGGAGAGCTGGAGATGCTGTAGGATTCTGAAGACTTGGGCTCCTCTCTGGAGATCGTGGGACCGGTCTGAAGAGAACATTTTTTTCTGTTACACTACAATAAGTTTTAAGCCATGTCTAATTCCAGCAAGAGTGAGTTAACAGCTTGTTGTGGTCAACAATTAATGTCAGTACGGGTTCAGAGTCCCATGAAATCCATCCATTTTCTATTCCCGCTTGATCCAATTCAGCCTTTCACAGCTGTCATTGAGTAAAAGGCGGGGTCACACAGAGACTAACAACCATGCACTCTCACCGGCACTCCTCGTCACTCCCACAGTCATTTTAGAATCACTAATTAACTTAACATTCATGTTTCTGGATGGTGGGATGAAGGTGTTTGTGCTGATATCCTGTGTTTGGTTTCCTCCAAACGTGCTGCTGTGCATTGTGAGCAAACATCTCCACTTTGGTCTGCTCTGTCCAAAGGACATTGTTCCAGAAGTCTTGTGGTTTTTTCAGATTTTATTTAGACAACCCCAAGCCTTTCAGATCTAAAGAAGAATGATCTGCCTACCTAAGAACTAAACATCTTGTCTATTGGGGGAAAAAAAAACAACAACTCTGAACTGTTGAGCTGCTGAAATCCTGATTAAAGCAGAACTGGGACGCATTTTACTTTTTAAACTACGCCAAACATTTAAACATTTAAAGATTGTTATTAAAAGAAAATCTGATGCAGATCAGTGGTTATCAAGCTAATTTCCCCACTTTTTAGAAAACAATTACTGAAATTAAATTCAGATTGCAGATATAAGACAAAAAATGTCTTACACAGTGCCATCATTTCTCTTTTTATACATAATATGGATGTAATTACAATGTAATACAAAACATTTAACCAAACTGAGCTAAACAAGGAGATTAAGTAGTGTGTGTTTATGTGTGTACCTGAGACCCAGATGTTGTGTTGTTGTTGGAGGAGGCCTCACTCAGCAGGGAGTCAAATTCTCTGGATAACTCGTCTGCCACAGCCAGCGAGGCATTCAGGTCAGCATTTATGTTCTGGACTGAATACGAACCACATAAGTTAGAGCAGGGCATTACTCCCATGTGCACAAATAAAAGCTGAGCCAAAAGACAAATAAAGGGTTTGTGCAAACTCACACAGCATGTTGCTGCCAAAGCTTCCCTGAGAGCTCATGGCTGTACGGTGCTAGAGCTCTGCTCCTGAAAGAGAAAAACAGTGCAGCTGTTAGGAAAGCTTTTTATTTCCTTAATCACTTTTACCATTTTGTGGCATTAATGTGCATTGAGAGATATTTTATAGGCAATCTCCTGCCAATGTAAAATACAACAATTTGCACAAATAGCCTCTGACCTCTGGGTTCCACTTCTTCTAAGAAACTCAAAGTTTTATCCACTAGCATTAAGTCTTTGTAAACTACAGTGTAAAAGCCTCCCGTTTGTCCTCTGCTGTATGCTCCCAAACTCTGTAACCTCCTTCAAGCGCTAAACGAAATAGCTTGAATGCTTGCCGTGTCTAAACAAGCCACTAATCTCTGACAGTGAAAAACAGCAAACAATTTTAATAGATGCCTGCACTCATACTGTGGTGTGATGAGTGGTGCAGGCTTTACAGCATAACCTCATACGTGACTGATGTGCCTGAACGCAGACGGTTACAGACGGTTACACAGAGAGAGAGACAGGTGCCAAACACAGCTGCCTGTGTGGATGACACACTACAGACTGGAAAGACTTAATCAGTTTGTCCAGGAAGAAGCCAAAAAGATGCCTGAGAACTGAGAATCTGCTTTATAACATTCACGTTAAATGATCTGTATGAAGAAGTAAATTAAATAATCTCGACCTCCATCATTTGATATTAGATTATTCCCCATTAAACATCAAATATAAGTGATTAGTGCATCTTTGACTTTGAAGTACTTCGACTGTCGTGGAGAACATTCAGTTTGTAAGACTTCCGAGTCTTCATGTGTCTCTGTTTAAGATAAAAGATTCGTAGTCTAAACAAAACATGACAAAAAGAAAATATTTGCATATAAAGGTTGTTAAATCTCCCACAGAACAGCTTGCAGGGTACATGCATCCTGTTAAAAATAGATGCTCCAACCACTTTCTGTTCATTCTGGGGTTAAATACTTGTTTATAGCTGAGATAAAGTAAAAATGCACATACAGTAAATACTTGGCCAGCTAATTTGACTTCATGGAAACTTTTAATTATCGAAAGCATAACATCTCACCAAGAATAAGAGGTGGTCGTTGACCCCCCGTGTGATACCAGATGTGTTTTTACAGAAAATATGAAGTGCAGCTTAAACCTAAATCAAGCTGAACCAACATTATCCTGCTCTGGATGAGCTGACAACACCAGCTAACCATTAGCCAGGGCTGAAGGGGTAAAAGTGTTATATATAAGCCCAACGTATTAAAGTGTAGAGCTCAGTCTGATGATAAGCGTCCTTCACACTGTGCGTTGTGCTTGGCTGTGGCAGGAACTTGTCGTGTCTCTGTCAGGCCTGTTTGCAGGCTCACATTCCTCCCCACTCCTCCCAAAGAGGCCTTCTCAAGCACAGCCTCTTATCTCTGTCAAGAGCAGCTCGCACAGAAAGACTCACTGACGCACAAAGGTCAACCCTGAACCCTCCCATAACTGCCTGGCAAAGCATTGACCAAACCTCTTCCCCGCTCGTTGAGCTGAATGTTCTGTTTGTCGTGCACTGGAGCACAGCCACAGCACTCACAACTAGATTTCATTTAACTCTATTCATGGCGTAATTATTAATAAATGCTTTTGCATTTGCCAAAAAAATACTTTCATATTTCCCCTTTTGATCAATTTTGATCGATTCTGACTTCAGGGAATAAGGAAAAGTGTTATGAATAAACAAGAAACAGCACATTCCTCGTTGTCTCCTCTCCCTATAATCAGTTACAATACAGAGAAAAGTCTTTAACCGTCCTTCGTTTCTTCATAATGTGCTTCAGGGTATCCAGGCTGACATAATATTTCAAAACTGGTTTTGAGCGATAGTTCCCCAGGCGTTCTGTAGGCGTTTGCATTCCTTCTCAGTTCAGTCCTCGTACCTAAACATTTTCAGAGGAAAGTGCTCTTTTGTTTGTTAAGCCACTTAACACCGGCCTATGAATCATTCCAATTTAAAAAAAAACCCTCCTAACTTAAAAGATAAAGCGGTGTTTAGTTAACACACAGTGGGACAACTTTGCAAGGTGACTATTTTAAATAGTATCTTTGTTACCAGCTGGACAAGGTGATTTTAAAAGAGCTATAGATGAAAACACAAAAGAAGAAGTGTCAGGCCTAAAGAACTATCTACAGCAGATGAACAGGATCTGAAAGTGATGTCCTTAAGAAAGAGGAAAACATCCTGCAAAGACCTGACACAGGAGCTGAGAGATGCATCTGGACCTTCAGCTGATCCATCTGCTGTTGGCCCAAGCCTCATCAGAAATGGGCTCCATGGAAGGGTGGCTGTCAAGAAGCCGTTCTTAAGGAAGGGAAACAGGGAGAAAAGGCTGAGCTGTGCCAAAGGACACAAGAAGTGGGCTGAGAATCAGTGGCAGCAGGTCTGATGGAGGGATGAATCCTCCCCAGAGCCCGGAGCTCAACATTACTGAAGCAGTGTGGGATCATGTTGGCAGAGAACGCAACAAAAGGCAGCCCACATCCAAAGAAGAGCTTTGGGATGTCCTTCAAGAAGCCTGGAGAACTATTCCTGAAGACTCCTTAAAGAAAGGACAGAAAGCTCGTCTGAGAGGTTCAGGCTTAGCCTGGGCGAAAGCCGACTGTTGACTCCGTCGAACAGTCTGGGAAAACCCAAGAGGAATCCGTTCCCATGGAGGGTGGGACCTTACTCAGCAACTTAAATTCATTGGAGTTCCCTTAACCAATCAGTAATGTTTAGAAAGGACGTAGGTTATGCGCCGAGGTTCATGCTTACTCTCGCGAGGCTCTAGCTCGCGAATCACGCTTCCCACATCCGCTTTCATTATACCGGTACCATTTGATAAATCAAACTTTTCCCAAAGCCAGTTGGAAGGAGAGCTACGACATCCTTGCCACTAACAAAATTGACGAGGCATTCCTCTTGCTCTTGTTTTAATTGTGTAATGCTCTCCAGAGTTGAGACAACTTCATGGATAGCTTCTAGCGTTCTTCCGTCGCCATGTTTATTTCCGCTGCGGTTGAACTACAATTATATGGACTACAATGGACTCCGCGCGTGAGTTCTGCGTCACCACTCGCAACTGTTTGCTGATTGGCAAAACACTGAGCGAACCGAGGGAGGGGGATTTGGCCAGACCATGTGCGGAGCCAAAATCTTTGGGCGGAAGTACGTAGGATGGCGTCGCCAGGCTAGTTCAGGCTGTGCCGGAGGAGAAAGGAGCTCAGAGCAGATATTGGATTTCAAACTTGTAAAAATGATACAAACTCTGGCTTCTTACAAACTGTATTTAGGGACTGAGCAGTGAAACAGCAAGGACCCTATTGTATCTGTAAGGTTTCTTCTTTCTTCTTATTATTCTTTGCAAAAGGTACTCGAAAACTCATGAAATTTTGCGAGCGCCACCTGCCAGTCGACGACATGAAAGAATCTAAACCTCGGCGTGCTGATAGACTCAGACCTGACCTTCAACAATCATATCAAATCAGTCACCAAATCAGCCTTTTATCAACTTAAGAACATATCCAGAATTAAGGGTTTCATGTCCCAAACGGATCAGGAGAAGCTGATTCATGCTTTCATCTCCAGCAGACTTGACTACTGTAACGGTCTTCTGACTGGACTCCCCCAAAAGAGTCTCAAACAGCTGCAGTTCATTCAGAACGCTGCAGCCGAGTTTTAACCAGAACAAAGAGATCACATCACATCACCCCAGTTCTTAAGTCTTTACATCGGCTCCCGGTCAGATACAGAATAGATTTTAAAGTTCTGCTACTCGTCTACAAATCACAGAATGGTTTAGTAGAGTATATGCTAGTAGAGTATAAACCCAGCAGAGCTCTGAGATCTGCTGACTCAGGTCAGATAGTGGAGCCCAGAGTTCAAACTAGACCCGGTGAAGCAGCTTTTAGCTGTTATGCTGCACACAACTGGAACAAACTACCAGCAGAACTGAAACCAGCCCCAACTGTAAGCGCTTTTAAATCCAGGTTAAAAACATTTCTCTTTCGGTGTGCTTATGGTTGAGTTTATATCTTTCTTTTTCCCCTCTTCTTTGATTGCTTTTAACTGTGTTTTTAATTTTTATTCTATTTTTTTTCTCTTTAAATTGCTGCTTTCTGCTGTTCTTTTAAATGCCTTGTCTTTATGTAAAGCACATTGAGTTGCCTGTGGTATGAAATGCGCTGTATATATAAAGATGCCTTGCCTTGCCTTGCCTTGCCTTGCCTTGCCTTGCCTTATATTTTTGGGAGTCGCTCATTGACTCTGTAGCGCCCCCTACGATACTTAAAAATGGCCCACGCATTGGGGTTAGTTTTGCGTGGGACGACAAAATTCGGTACACTCTTTCAACATGCCCAGACGCACAAAAAAGTCTCTTGCCACCATGGTCCCACGTCCACAGGAAGGCGGCCATTTTGGATGGAAAGTGCATCTTGGTGCCATTGTTGACTGATTCCACGCCTTGCATATGATCAAACTCCTCCTACAGATTTAATGCTACACACTTCAAACTTGGCCAGGTTACTCTTAAGACATAGGGGGAAAAAATCCTGGAGAAAATTTTCCAAACTCTGAACGGTGTGGGCGTGGCCAGGCGGTGAAAATCGTGTGATGGCGTTTGTGATTTGAAAGCCTTTTCATCCTCGCAGTCATGAAACTTGGCACACACGTCCACCCTGACGACCTCGTACGTATGTAAAGGGTATCGTGAGTGGGCGGAGCAAAATGGCTCAGTGGCGCCCCCTAGAAATTTTCAAAAACCCCTCCGTATTGGGGTTATTATGTGCTCAGGGTATCGTGCATGTGGGCAGAGCTGCGCGACTACGATGTCCAGCGCACGCCCCAACGTGCGCACATCTCGGTCCCGCATACAGCTGCTTGCAGCTTTCTAGTTTTATTTATGTTTGTACTTGTTTCCTTTTTTCTTTATAATATATAAAGAAATACGGAATGGCTCTAGACTTTTGCGCAGTACATTCTATACTTGCTTGTTTCCTTGAAGTCATTTTGAAATTTAGAGACAATAGCTTAAATATAAATAAATAGATAAAAAAACTGAGACTAAACTTTCCATTATGAGTGTTTATGGAAGTTTAAACAGTTTTGTGGGAGCGGCCTCCACACATGCAGTCTGGAGAGTGCGGTGGCTGTTAACATTCTGTAAACATGCATTAGAGTATGTAAAGATAAACATATGGGGAACATTCGCTGAAACACATAACGATTAATCATCTTAAAGTTTAAAGTGAACTGACAGCTTGAAGCCGCTGCGGCATCGTTTTCGTCTATTCCTGGCTCGCTGCTCACTTTGCTTTCTCCAGAGGTTTCGTGGAAAACCTCACATTCCTTTTCATTCCAATTCCTTTCCAGTGCATGAATTAAAATGTCATACGGTTCGACTAATTAAAAAAATAAAAGATTAAAAAAACGACCTGCTTCTTATGCAAACGAAACTCAGAAAACGTGTAAAAGGACGTTGTGAAAAGCTAGAAGGTTCTGGGAGGCAGAAGGAGGATTTAGGGATTGAAGACAATAATCATTAGCCTTTGAAGAATGCCAGGGTGTGTCCGACCATGACTGTAAGCAGTCCCTCCCTTTTCCCATTCATGACCTCTACCAACAATTGAAGATTACACATCCAAGCGAGTCTCCAGTTTCTGCTGAACTCCTTATTTCCATCCGAGTATTCATTCATTTCCTCAGTATCCCGTTTCACAATTGCCGGTTCCTCCCATGTGTCCTTCCTCCAGACCTTTCTGGCTTTGTTGAGGCTGCGAGAAAACGATTTCAGAAAAATCCGATAAAACCATTTTCCTTTGGGAGTTGTTTGTCTTTGACCATAGAACCTGAGTCTGTACAGACAACACAGCCTATGTAAACGCCAATGAGCTTTAGAAGCTCACTGGAAAAAATGCCCCTCCAAAAATAAGTAAGAAAAACAACAAATACAAGACGCTTTGCTTGAAATAAGCAAAAAAAATCTGCCAATGGAACTAGTGAAAATCGGCTTGTCAAGATTTCTTGAAATAAGATGTGATATTTAGGACTTTTGAGATAAAAGTGATCTTGAAATTAGCTTAAAAACCTCTTCAAATGTAATAAAAAAGCTTGTTTCATATGATATGTGACTCAAAACAATTTGTTTTCAAGACTTTTTCTTTAACAAGATATTCCAGATGTATTGTCTTCAAAAAGTCCCTATATCTGGCTGAAATAGTACTTGTTAGGCAATTATGTCTTATATTAAGTGTAATGAGATATTTGGACTAGAAATTAGACAAATATACTTGGTAAGACTTAGATTTTTTCCAGTGCTCCAGTGATGGACATTAATCTGAATGGACTATAATCTCCATAAGCTTTCACACTTGATTTGGGATACAAAAAGAGTAGCATTAGTTTTGCCAGAGTACTAACAACAAAGACACCATTAGATGTAATGTTTACACAGCCTCACCACTATCTCATGTAATAGGTATCGCTTTAAAAAAAAAAAGGCTGAGGACATGACAGGATTCTGCTGGGACATTAAGGCAAAGGCTAACTGTGCTAACTGTGTGGGAGGCACAGTGTAATCATTGAGTAAAACATCAGGAATCTGTGTCATAGGGGTGATATCATGATGCACCAATGGTTCTATCATCATCATCTGCAACCCATACAAAGGGACTCTTATCCAAAAGCTTATTCAGTTAAATTCCCTTAATACCCAAAAATGAGAGCTAAGCTGCTTTGAAAAGACGAGCTCTAGATTTTCTCTCCCAGATACCATAAATGGCAAACTGATTAATGCTGCCTTCATTTAACAGCTTTTTCCACGAAAACTCCACCTAAAGCTCGATGACCTTAGTCATCGGATTGCTCAACCGTGAAAACAATCTATTCACGACAGTAACTGTCACAATCAAGGATCATCTGATCCTCTCCAGCTATGACAAACCAATCCCTGCAGACCTAATAGAACACAAACTTTGTATATCTTTGTCCAAATGTGTTTCTGAGATGATAAAGACACATTTCATGCGGCACCTTAGCTTGCATGCATTCCTCTTTTGGCTCACAATGTTGCAGACCCCACTTTGACTTAAAGCTGACGAGCCTGATGCCAGTAATCCGCTTCAGCTCCAGAGCGATACTGTTCTGCAAAGCATGTGGCTCAGGAATCTCTCGGCGCTACACAAAATAACAGACATTTTTTAGCAGGTTGCATGCGTATTCAGAGATCTGAACACACCCCAGCAGCTTTAAAATCTTTACTCTGGCTTCCAGTCAGTCACAGAATACATTTTAAAAGCCTGCTGATGGTTTACATCTGTGATATGTTCAGAGAATATAAAGCCAGCAGAGCTCTTAGATCCAAGGACTCAGGTCAGCTGGTCCAGTCCAGAGTCCAGACTAAACATGGAGAAGCAGCATTTAGCTGTTATGCTGCAAACAAGTGGAACAAACTGCCAGTGGAGATTAAACTTTCACCAAATGGAAACATTTTTAAATCCAGGTTAAAAACATTTCTTTTCTCATGTGTCTATGCATGAAATCTGCACGATATCTTTTAATTGATCTGGACTGTTGCTTGTTTTTAAATTCATTTAAATTATTTTATTTGTTTCTCTTTATATTCTTTTAGGTATTTTAATGCTTCTTCCACTCCCTGCTGCAATGCTTTTATTTTATGTAAAGCACTTTGAATTGTTTTGTACATGAAATGTGCTACAAATAAATTTAATTCAATTTAATTTGATATTCTGGTTCCATGAGTGTATCATGCTCAAGCTGTGGAGCAAAGCAGGGCCGTTTGCATGTGTGTACTTGCAGGCGTTTGAAATGATAGCTGCTATGAATAGAGTTTTCATAATCATTTCTATGGCAACAGGTTGCAGCAAGTGTAGGTTACAATGCAACTCAGCTGGTTTTTATTGAGAACTTTCAGAAGCACAGAAGTTGGAACACTTATCTCTGCTTAAACAGGAAGGTTTGGTTTGCTTGCACAGAAGTCATGCAGGGATTAGTCATGCAAAAGAGTCTGGCACAGTTCAGCACCGAACATGCAGTCACTTGAATCAACGCATGAGAAACTTCACCTTCAGACTAAAATGATGAACATCAAACAATAACATCACATAAACCAAATAAAAACATCTAAAAGGACCAAACCACAAAATCCTACAAGTCAATGCAGTCAGGATGTCGTGTTTAGAGTTTGTTTGGAGCAGATAGCTGTGAGTGGTGCGCAGCAGCACAGCAGTTTATCAACGTCCAGCTAAATTCTGAGCAGTTCTTGAGGTATATGGTATGATGTGCCATGCACCGCTGGCAACATCTGATTTCCATTACAGAACAAGCTCCTCCTCGCACACAGAAACTCCTCACAAGACACAAGAAAACCGTGAAGAAATCTACGCAGGCGACCGACTGAAAACGCGTTTATACGGCTTCAAACAGGCTGCAAAATAAACTAAAAAAAAGCTACACCAACTATTCTCAATAACACAGACATGATATCCACATGAAACGTAATTAATCGTGGATCTTTACCTCTCGCAGTGTTTTCCCCGCAGAAAGGCGCAGTCTGCCTGCGGTGCGCTACGAGGAAAAGTAGAAACTTTCTTATCTAAAAAAAACTTGAGCGCTCGTCTGTTCTTTTGTTCCAAACTCGGGAGGAAATTTGTGACCCGTTCAAAGCCTGTTGTCTTCCTGGAGTCGGATTGTTCTCTCCTGTTGCGGCTGCTTCAGACATGAAGTCATAGCTGCGCACTGCCTTGAGTTATTTTGGCTCAGAGTCCTGCCCCTCGGGCAGCTGTAACCCGAGCCAGGTGTTTCAGCCACAGCTGGCCCAGGTGAGGCTGGCAGTGGTTTTTCAGTTGACTCATTTAATTGACATTATCAGTGACGTAGGCGTGTTTATATTTCCCCGAAATATATATATATATATAAATGTTTATTTGCAAGTTTCAGGCCCGCCTTTGAGCATAAACTAGACATATAATGGACGAGATATGAATTAGGGTAAAGAATGTACAACATATATTAGATAGATGTACTGAATGGAGAAATGTGTATTTAAAAAAAAAAACTTTTCTATCATTATCATGTCTAAATGAAAGTCACAGCATACTTTTATATAAAGAAAAACGTACAGGAAGTTAAATAAAAAACAACAACCCCGATGAAAGATGAATAGAAAGAAATTTTAAGAATAGAGATCGCTTATGTTTTGTCCAATCAGCTTCATTTAATTTGGGGTGTGTGCAGGGTTGTTACACATTCCAGCAAATAAACAAATGAATCCCTTCCCACAGCATTTAAGATGTTCTGGCACTGAGGGTCAACGGGATGACGGGCACCGCCTCTGGACAACGTTAACGTTGCATTTGTGAATGGAACTCTGTATTAAAGTGCTTGACAAAGGTTTCCCACAACAGTCCCTTATTCGTGTGGTTATATCAGATACTGATTCTTGTTGAGGTCCTGTCATAGATCATAGGTTTCCAGCCAGCTTAGGCTTTCTCCCATGCCTTAAATACACTGACATTCCACCAGAATCCTTGATTTCGTTTATACTACAGTGAAAAAATAATTCAATTGTCTCTCACACATTTGCTTATAAACTGGATATCTCGGCCTTCTTATTCTTCTTTAGGGTTAAATGGCAGCTGGCATCATAGACGTTGTATGACTGCCATCTTCTGGAACAAGTTCTTCATCTACCGTTTTAATTTATTTTAAAAGTTTTGCATTTTTCAAGAATCCTATTAGCCATGATGTTCCTTTATAGTAAGACTTTTTAATACCCTATGATCTGATCCTGCCCAGCTTTGTTCCCAGCCCATTGTGGATTTTCAAACCTCGTCTTTTAGCCGCCATTTTTTTTACGTGTTGAAAGTCTGCAGTGTTAAAATGGAAGTGTATTAACATATTATTAAACAAAAAGGGCTTTTTATAAAATCAAAATCTTACATGGTCGTATCTTATGATATAGATAAGATGAAATCAGTCAGAGAATTATTGGTTCTATTCTCATCCAAAGACTAGGATTTGTAGACGTGTGCTGATTTGTCAATAACTCTGTCAATCATCGAACGTCATCACGTAAGCTTTGCGTGCTCCGCCCCACTATAGTGAAGTGTTTCCGTCAAGATGGTTGTCGGTGCCTTCCCTATTGCCAAGCTCCTCTACCTCGGCGTGAGGCAGATGGGAAAGCCTGTGGCGAACCGGATAAAAGCTGGCGCCCGGAGAAGCGAGTTCTTTAAGAATTACATCTGTCTGCCGCCGGCACAGCGTGAGTAACCGAGCTAACGGCCGCTACATGCTATGAGTTCACAGCCAGTCACCCCGACGTTCGACACAACTACGACAACCAATGAGATTGAACCTATAACGACTGACTATCCAATCATCTTTATAGCTCTTTCTGTTCGACCAATGGCAGCCAGGGCAAGCTTCAAGAGGGCGGGTCCAGTATGTCATTGAACAGTGTTGTGAGGACATGGCAGGACAGAAGCTTTCCAAACCTGTTTAAGTGTGACGTTTAGATTAGTAAAAATGTATGACGAGGCATTGTGATCTATTTTTAATACAAATTAGATGCTTTTCTGTTTAGTGCTTCCAAACGCTGCCAGAATGACAACTAATCGTACACCATCAACTTATACTATGCTGATTTGTCACAATGCTCCTCCCAGAAGAATTTCTCAGGCCAAGACCAAAGATCATCAACCATTGTGAAAACCTTTACATAAAAGACTGACATATCTTTAAGCTAGCCTTTGATTTTGAATGAAAAAGAAAGTGAACGAACCTGACAGAATACATAACCCTAAAACATGACCAATGACACCTTGACTTCATATTTGAAAATGTTGAAATTACAGTTAGTTGTACAATCACACAGCTAATCAAAATGTTATGTTAACACATACATCTCTAGGCATAAATGTATTCCCACATTCAGTATATTTACATCTTTTAACCCCTGCTCAGGTCATCTGATGCCTCAGTGCAAGTAGCAAAGCCTAACTGGCACGTTCTTTTGTTTATCCCCACAGTTTATCACTGGATTGAGATGAGAACAAAGATGCGGATCATGGGCTTTCGGGGGTCCACCATTAAGCCACTGAACGAAGAAGCGGCTGCAGAGCTCGGCGCTGAGTTGCTCGGAGAGGCGATCATCTTCTTCATTGGTGGCGGATGCATGGTGTTGGAGTACAGCAGGCAGGCCACCAACTCTCGCCGCAAGGAGGAGGAGCTGAATGAGACCATCACAAGCCTTCAGACTCAGATGGGAGAGTTAGCGCTAACAACTGAGACGCTCAGTGCTCAGCTGAGAGAAGTCAACAGGCTGCTGCTTTCCTTACCTGCCCCCACTGAAAAGAAGTGACTGAATTAGTTCAATGCTATGCAGCGTTGCATATCGTATGCCTGTGTGTGAAGGAGTGAAAGTGCACCAACAAACTACTGTCATATGTACAGCCTGATGGCTGCCTTGCTTCACTCTCTGTCCCCTGCTGTGGTTGGGTGGAGGAGGTGGGCATCAGTGCACTGTGTGATTTGGGGGCTATAATTTGCTCTTGTTTTGAGCAACTACCGTAGTTGTAAAATGGGATTGCTATGATATTCATAGTGAATTTCTATGGCTGACATTGCATGTTCATTACAAAGTTAATTGTACATAAAGATGTACAGCACAAGGCAATGGTGACTTTAAAGTTAATATATTTTGTAACAGCTCCAGCATATTACTTAATCTTTTTGGTAAGTACTTGATTTCAAGATTTATTGGCTTCACTTTCAAGTGACTATTGATTTATGAACTTCAAAAAACACAATCAGACTAAACAAACAATATCGTCATCATCATATGATTGTGTTATTTTTGAAAGGATCTACACCTACAGTTTAATGTACATTTCATGTTGGGAACACCAGTTCATGTAAACTGTAATGAGAGATGGTGTGAAATAAAATGATATGCTGTCTGTTAATCTGTGTCATCTTAAGTATCCTGATCATAAACCAATTAAACAACGTTAATCAGCTTAAACCAGCTGTACTTTAAAAATTTTGGTGTGTTCTAAACTCCTGATTAATATTGTATCTAGAAATTGTATACTGTATAAGTTAAAATGAAGAGTTTGATCCCCCCCAAAGCGCGGACACAACCAGTATTAGTCTCAGCGGAAGCTCAATGAACGCGCATGCGCAAAGGTTTTGTCAACATCCGGCGAATGAAGCTAGGAGGCGGTAGCGGTTCTTTCAGACTCACACGCGCAACTAGCGTAAAATGAGGTAGGCTTCAATTTGATTTTTTAATCATATTTAGCTTCATGACTTTATCACAAACCGGGTACAGAATGCATTGGCTGCAGGACCTGCATGAACAACCATAGTGGCGCGTTAAACATGCATATTCCCTGAGTTAAAGTCACTTTTTCTGCAAGAATTGGCATACTTTAGCAAATGCTAGGCTAACGAGGGTTAGCTAAATAAGGACTGCTTGAGGCGATAAACAACCGTAGAAATAATTCAGTATAAGTTTTGCGTTTTACATTTATAGTAGTATTGAAAAGGTTAAGCTGAACCATATGTTGTTGGGTTAATAGACCTGTGGCATTGTTCAGCTGATGGTGAAATAACTGCAGCGCTGCTAGTCTGCCCAAACAGTTACTATCTTGTTTGGTTGTGAGACCGTTGCATGCCTTGTTAACCATTGTTTCACCGCTGTATTCAAAGATTGGTATTACAAGATAGAGTAAGAACTAAAATTTCTGGATCTATTTTTTTTTTATGAGCAGAAGCAGCTGAGGACTGTGGTGGTGATGATGAAGATGATAATCCACCTCCAATAATAATAACCTCCATAATCCACAGAAGTCGAGCCCTTCGAAGCCAAAGAGAATTCAGACACGAGTCGTGACATGCCCGACTTTACAGCCGATGAGGATATTCAGGGATCAAACATGACGCCTGAAGAAGAGACCAAGCCGGAGGTGAAGGTTGAGGAGGAGAGCGTCGAGAACAGACAAGGTCATTACTGATGATGTAGTCACCATAATAACTCTGATGAGGACATATGGTTTGTTCACAGCAAAGATGTTTATTTTGTATGTTAAAGATGTGATTTGTCTCTATTTATGTGTGCTATAACCCATATATTCATACTCATTTTACCGATTTAGAAATCAAAGTGGAAGTCAAAATGGAAGAAGATGATTTTCCTGCTGGGGAAGGAGAGCAACACAGCCAGGAAACAGAACAACAGCCTGAGCAAGATGCTGCAGACCAGGCCGAGCAAGTCAAAGCGGAAGGTGACAAAGGTGGAAACCAGAGCCGCAAGAGACCGTACGAGGAGAGCCGGGGCTACAGCTACTACGAACACCGCGAGGAGAAGAGGTGAGCCGGCTTCCAACTGGTGTTCTGAATCAGCACAACCACTGTTACATTCAAAAGAACAATAGTGGCTGTATGGCTTGTTAACGTGATACTCTGTCAATGGTTCCCAGATCCCGAACTCCACAGCCTCCTGCTGAAGACGAGGAAGAGAACATAGATGATGCATGTAAGTTCAACCTCTTTCATGCTTGCTTTTTACCCAAGCCCCCGTTTCAGACCCTTGGTAATGAAAGCAGACATTCAGGCAGACAATTTTAAGTGGGTTTTGTAGCAGATTAGCCAATAGAATAATTATATTGTCAACCGTATGATACAGATTTATCCAATTAGCGCTGTCAAAATGATTCCACAAAGGGTGATAATTTTACTGCCTCAAGCCTAAACTAAGGCGGTTAAACTCTCAACAGGCGCCATTTTTCTACTTGACAGCAAGCAAAATGACAACCCCGATGAGACCGAGTCCTAACGCCGTCAGATCTCTCCTTCAAGACCCATTTGAGAAGAGAACTTTGATGGAGAAGCTTCGGGTAAAAGAGTTGGGCCCGGATCAACCTGACCTCGCTATCAAACAGCCAGCAAGCGAGAGGGGAAAGCAGTACGTGAGAGGCTTCTCTCGTAACTGGTACACCAGAAAGGCTTGGCTAGCCGGATGCAGCCATGCTAACGCCGTGTTTTGTTTTCCGTGTATGCTTTATAAAACGAATGGGACAGAACGCGCCTGGACGGTTACAGGAGTAAGGGATATGAAACATCTGTCTGAGAAAATAAAGAAACACGAGAACACCAGAGCACACATGGATAGCTCCGTGAAGCTGGCCATATTAGGACGGCAGAATATCGCCACACAGCTGGATGACGGTAACAGGCTGGCGGTGAGGAAGCACAACGAGGAGGTGACTAAAAACCGGCATGTTTTATCCAAAATAATCGACTGTGTGAAGTTTTGCGGTGCTTTTGAGTTGGCCCTGCGTGGACACGATGAGACGGACTCGTCAGAAAACCCCGGTATTTTTCAGGGTCTGGTAGATTTTGTTGCCTCCCTGGATAACTTGCTGGAGGAGCACCTGAAGACGGCGACCGTGTTTAAGGGGACGTCGAAGAAGGTCCAGAACGAGCTGCTCGACTGCATGCTGTCCGTGGTGAGGAGTTTCATTCAGGAAGAAGTGAGGAACGCCAATTTTGTCGCCTTTCAAGCAGACGAGACGACGGACATTTCCACCCACTGTCAGCTGGTGCTGGTGCTGCGCTACATTGATGCCAACAATGAAATACAGGAGCGGTTTATGGAGTTCATTAAAATCCAGAATGCATCCACCGACACCATCAGCTCGGTGCTCCTGGAGAGGCTACACACCATCCTCCCAGAGGGGCAGAAGGCCAAACTTATCGCCCAGGCTTACGACGGGGCCGCTGTAATGAGGGGGGCCACCGGCGATGTGCAGCGCAAAGTCATGGACGCGTACGAAAATGCTCATTACGTTCACTGCTACGCACATCCGCTGAACCTCATCATGCAGCAGGCAACATCCCACATGCCCAGGATTGGCACGTTCTTTTCCGACCTCGCTGGATTTTCCGCCTTCTTCTCCAGGTCACCGAAGCGAACGGCCGTTCTGGACCTGGTGGTTTCACACAGACTGCCCAGAGCCCCCAAGACGCGCTGGAACTTCCACAGCTGCGCGGTAAACACCGTGTACGAGCACAAGGACGACCTGCTGAAGTGTTTCCAGACCATCAGAGACTCCCGAAACTTTGATCATCACACCGTCAGAGAGGCTGGGGCCTTCGTGAGGATGCTGAAAGACGAGGATTTCTGTTTTTTTCTGGTACTGTTCCACAAAATCATGCCTCATGTGGACATGCTCTTCAACCAGCTGCAGAAGAGGAACATCGACCCCGTCTGGATTCAAACTCTTCTTCAGAGGTTCAAAGACGGCATGCTCAAGATCAGGTAAATAATTAGATTTAGTCTCAACTATACTAGATATAAGAAATCACTCAAGTCTGTAAAAGCCTTAATTTGTTGTGTCATCATTTTAGATTATTCTTATAGCGCACATCACATTTTATTTTTAGTTCTTTAAAGGAAACAAATAAGGTTTGAAACTGTCGATCGTTCGTATCAGATCTCCAACATTTGAACTTCTTGAAGAGAAAACTTTTGAATTTCATGATAAACTCAATGTCTTAGGCCAAGTGCGCCTTAGATTGAGATTATTTTGCCGCTTCAAACATATTTATATGGAGGTAAAGAAAGTGAGGCAAGTGAATATTATGTTGCCTTCACTGATACCCACCTCCAAAAACAACTAGCAGAGAGAACATCCCTGGTCTACAGTAAAAAGCCTTGGATTACTGCATCTGCTGACAAGACAAAAGAAAAAAATACAATAAAAATGGAAAAAATAAAAAATATTTATGGTGCATAAAAACATTAATCATGCAAAGTTAATGAGTGAAACTTTTTACTTTGGACCAGGATGTCCATCCCCTCTCTGTGTGAGGACAGGACAGCTGGACAGCCACAGAGGACGCAGAGGACGCTGGGACCAGGAGAACAACAGAGGCTGGCCACAGAAGTAAATCATATTTTCTTTTTGTTTAGAAACATAAAAAGTCAAACAAAAGCTGGACTTGGTGCACAAGATCTTACTCACCACAGCTAAATGTGGATGAATGATGCAGCCGACAGTCTGTAATTGATATTTCCATTAATTTAGTTTGTATTCTTGTTGTTTTTGACTGATCGATATTGAATATTTGGACCGGCAAAATAGAAATGTTACAGTTCTAACTTTATAAATAATAAAAGGCTGGGCGAGTTAACTCGTTATTATCGCGTTAACTTGTTAATTATTTAACGCCGATAAATATTTTATCGCGCATTAACGCAGGTTATATTATTGTAAAAGTCTGTTGAATGCATCACATTCACACAGTTACAGCAAACACCACGAAGCATGGAGTAACAAAATAAAGATAAACTAGCAGGTAACATCACCGCTACAGGTGCTCCTCGGTCTCTGTGTGAAGCTCACGGAGCTAACCGGCGCTACTTCCTGTTTCACTTCTTTCAACATAAAAGCACGCATTTCAAAATAAATTTAAAAAAAAAACTCCTGCATTTACAGCCAAGTTGAATTGTCTTCTCAGCGTAGTAGTTCCAGTCTAAAATATCACTTAAAGGCAAAACACACAACTGATAGCAGCAAGTCATTCAAGGAAACAGACAGTGGAGCGAGGCTTCTACATAAAAACTACAGAAAGATGCTGATGTTAAAAGTGTGTTTGCACAACAAATGTTATGGCACTTTCATTCATATGGCAGCACATTTAAAATAAAACTAAATGCTAAAAGCTACACACTACTTTTGGATTCATTTTTGGATTTTGCGTACAAATGTGATTAATCAGGGAAATCATGTGATTAATTAGATTAAACATTTTACATTTTACTCTGAAATAATAAAATGTTTTCATGTTTGCTTCAGGTGTGTGATACCATCCTGGTGCACGCTGAGGAGCGCTTTGCCTTCACTCAGTATCTTGTCGGTGCGACGCTGCTGCACGCAGAACTGTTTCCTCAGTATCGCGCGAGCTTTCCTGAGGTGGCGCTGGACACGACCGTGGAGGCTTATCCGATGCTGGACAAGGCCAAGCTCAAAACAGAACTGTCCCTCATCTACGAGAACAGTGAATTCAAAGCTTGTAGTGGAGCGGTGCCTCTGTACCAGTTCTTCATGGAGAACAACCTTCAGGGCATTTTCTCAGAGACCGTCAACCTTCTCCAGATCCTCATGACGACGCCCATGACGACGGCCGAGTCTGAGAGGTGCTTCTCCACTCTGAGGAGGATCAAGACCTTCCTGAGAAACTCCATGACGCAGGACCGTCTCAATGCTCTGGCGATGCTCTCCCTGGAGAAGAAGCTTGTCAGGGACATTCCTGACTTTAATAAAAGGGTCATTGAGAAGCTTGCCACGCAGAAGGAGAGGACGGCAGAATTCCTCTTCAGATGAACAGAGGAACATCACATAACCTTGACGTTTACATAGTTGATGTTCTGGTATTGGTCAGTGTTAAAGTGTTATTTCATGATGGAATAAAACTTTTGAATGGAAATATCTTACTTTACTTTTTTGCATTAAGTCATTTTAAACATTCAATCACTGGATGTGATTTAAAAAAAAAAATGTTACCAGCTACCACTGGTCAGCAAATGTCCCTGAATAGTTGTGTTTTCTGTGTGGTTGAGTGTGTCACTCTGAGAGCTTTTCCTTTCTGCCGACCAGCTGAAATTCGACAATTATTGTGTGCAGCTGGTCTCCAGTCAGACCAGCTAGACCTAGTTCTATCTGCTAAATAGTTTGAGCAGATCTCCTGGCGCACTCGGTGCGAAGTGTATCATTGTCAGGCATAGTGCTAACTCATCAAAATTACTAGTCCTAAACGTTAGTGAATTCATTTTGTTTCGAAAACGACCTGGCGTTGGGAAATGGTGTAGCTCGCCGCGTATGAAATCAAGCTGGCAAAACCTCAGCGTGAGTTGTTTTTTTTTTTCCCCAAGATGCACCTGTAGAGTCATTCATTGTTTGCGAGCCACGGTAGTGGGTGAAGGACAACAAAAAAAACCATCCTGCTCGTACTGAACGAGTTGGTGCTAATTCCCGGGTGGGTTTTGTCGGTTTGCAGCAGATTTTTGCTCTGACACGGTTCATTCAGTGCCTCCACGACGGTCGTCTGCAGGGCCGGCCCAAGCCTTTATGGGGCTTTAAGCAGAATTTCATTTGGGGCCCCCCTACCATCACCTCAGCTCCAGATGCCTCATTATTCCATAGGCTACACTGTTATGTGTGTAACGGACCCACAATCATTAGCATTATTTGTAATCATCTTACACTATACAGGTGTCATTCTTGTTTTTAACCTTAAAGGGATAGCAAACTCATAAATATGGTTTAATTAACTTCTACATAAAGAGTGATGTATAAGTATGGCTCATTAATTTAACTATTTGAAAGTAACATCAGCAGGCTGGAGACTGCATTTATAGTAAACACGTTAAATAGTTTAATTTCTTTCAGATGTGCAATGGTGTGCAAAATGTTCAAAATCCAAATACAAAATAGAATCAAATGACATTCACATTACCTTACAGAAAAATAAAGTTGTAATCAAAATTAAATACTTAAATAATAAATACAATACTTAAATAATTTTGCCCAACAGTGGCAGCAGCCAACAGGAGGCATAAATTAACCTAGTATTAGTATTTTCTGGTGTAATACAATTTCGTTTAAATTATTCAATGTTATTTTAATTTCATGTATTTACTTTTTTATCACAACGTCTCGGTGCTCTCTGGGGCCCCCTGGTGGCGTGGGGGCTTCCAGCCTTCCAGCTAGGTAAACATTCAAAGTAATCAGAGAAATGAGTTAATTTGCTTGGAAATCTTATGGAAAAATGGCTTATGTAGAATCTGCTACGGTCATGTAAATAGTAGATACATGTGAATACACAATTGTAATAAATGTGATTGTGTTGGTGAGTGGTGTGTTGTGCTCATATTATTTTATATTTTAAAATGTCTAGGTGCACTCCAGAGATTTTTGCAGAGACCCTCACCTGAAGAAAGCTCAGCTGATCTCCCAGGTTCACCTCTCTCTGAATCTTGTAAGTTTATTTATTATAGTTTTTGGTAGTAATAGCATTCGTTTTAGTAGTAGTGGGCTATACATAATAAAGCTATAATCATCTGTTGTAGGAGTATGTTAATACAGTCAAAATATGAACTCACACTTCCAGTCATTGTAAAACTATGACTTTCAACCTCATTCTCAATCATTGCATTCATTTCATTGAACTCCACGGATCTGGTTCTGTGCTTGAATACGGCTGCAGGGGAAGGGACATCTAGCATCACACCTAGCACACCTAGTACAGCAACCAATGAAACACAGACCAGGGACACAGAGCCTGCAGCAGGTAAGTCTGTTTAATAATCTGTATTTTACTTTACACTTAACCCTCTATGGTATGGTGTTGCCTTGAGGCAACATGGACTTTTTGACCTTGTAGGTGTCTATACCACCGTAAGAATCTCCTAACCCTAAATGCAGATTGGTGGTCACATGCTCTACAGGAAGAGATTTTGAATCCTCTTACAGCCCATGCGGCCACATTTCAGATCACCACATTTCCTCTCTCTGAAAGTGTTTTTCACCATTTTTCGTCATTCAAATCCCCTCCAAAAAATCTGAACTTCATTCACTGGTGAGTATAGAAGTATTTTCAATAATTTCAGGAAAACTATAAACATACATTATTTAGTAAATAACAAAAAAGTGTATGTTTCCCTGAGGCAACACTGTACCGTTACGGAATCATTTTTGACCCTGGTGGCTATAATGGTTCAAGTAAAAAGTGCATGAAATCTGTTAGAAAGAATGAAAGATGAGAGATGATTTAAATTAATTATATTAAATAACCCATGTATATATATTCAAAATGCATTTGTGTAATATTTGATTCACTTAAAATAAATGTTTTAATACAGGGAATGAATCCGAATGTCTTTTATGGGAAGGCAAAGACATACAAGGCACGGGTTGCTATGCCACCAGATGACAGTGAGGATGAGGATGGTGAGATAAATAGTGATACTGAGGAAGAGGTGGTGGTGGAATCCCTGCAGGGAGAGAGTGAGGATGAGAGTGAGGATGAAGATGAGGAGACTTCAGGAGTAGACAGTCCTCAGGAAGGCCAGCACGGGGATGGAGGTAGCATCGTAGATTGGTTCAGAGTAGGATAAAATAATTGGTTAATGACTTGACTATTTCATGATAAATATATAAATAAGCACTTAGATATTTAATATTACATATGAATTAACATTTTCCCTATTATGTTATTCACAGAGCCATATCAAAGACAAAAGAATTTGAATGGGAGAACCCGTAGAACGATCCTTCCAGTCCCACAATGGAAAGGCACACTACCCAAGGCTACATATGTGAAACACCCTGTCCAATACTTTCGAGGCCTTCTCTCAAGAAGCTGCATTCAGAACATGGTTGAGCAAACCAATCTGTACGCAATTCAGCTGGATCCAAATAAACCACCGAAAGTTACTGCGGCAGAAATGGAGCAGTTTTTTGGGATATGTTTTTACATGTCGATTTTTGGGCTACCAGGAACCAGAATGTACTGGAAGTCTGCTACAAGGGTGGACTGTGTGGCTGATACCATGTCCATGCACCGCTGGGAGGCCATCAAACGGTATCTGCACCTCTCTGACAATTCAAAACAGCCGCCTGTTGGAGACCCTGCATATGACAAGCTGTACAAGGTACGCCCGCTTCTTACATCCCTTTTGGAGAAGTTCAATGAGATTCCAATGGAGGAGCATTTGTGTGTGGATGAGCTGATAGTTCCTTCCAAAGGGAAGCATCCTATGAAGCAGTATAACCCGAAGAAACCTAAGCGCTGGGGGTACAAGGTCTTTGTACTCTCTGACAGCAATGGCCTCGTGTACAACTTCGAGATATACACAGGGAAAATCCCCCCGTGCGATGGCCTCCCTGACATTGGAGCAAGTGGCAACATTGTGCTGTCCTTGACCAGCATCGTCCCTGGCAACATGTCACACAAATTGTACTGTGACAACTGCTTCACCAGTGTGGATATTCAGGTAATCGAGGCGAAGCGCAAAATTCACTGTGTGGGCACAGTTAGAGCAAACCGTCTGCCAGGAATTAACTTCGCCACAGACAACGAATTGAAGAGGAGAGGCAGAGGAGCTTTTGAGGAGAGGGAGACCTTGGTCAATGGGGTCAGCCTTAGAGCAGTGAAGTGGTTTGACAACAGGCCAGTCACTCTCCTCTCATCATTTGCCTCAGCAAGCCCAACCACTGCTGTTGAAAGATGGGACAAGAAAAACAAGACCACAGTTGAGGTGAAATGTCCAAGCATCGTGACAACATACAATAAAGGAATGGGGGGAGTTGACCTTCTCGACTCCCTTATCGCCCTGTACCGCACAAAAATCAGATCCAGAAAGTGGTATCACAGGCTTGTGTTCCATATGCTGGATTTGACGGTTGTTGAGGCCTGGCTCCTTTACCGGAGGGACTGCAGAGACTGTGGTGTCCTCCTGAGAGATGTGTTGAGCTTGGCAGAATTCAAGGCAGAGGTGGCAAGTTGTCTGTGCATGGAGGGAAAGGGGAGACCATCACTAGAAGCACCAACAGAGAAGCAGAAAAAAATCGCCTGCAAATGCACAGCCTTGTGGCATCATCCGCTATGACCAGACAGGTCACTGGCCTGTTTGGGTGGAAAAGAGAGGGAGATGCAAATTCCCCAACTGCTCAGGCATTGTGAAAGTGCAGTGCTCAAAATGCCAAACTTACCTGTGCTTCAGTGCCGACAGGAATTGTTTCCTGAACTTTCACAAAGAGTGAAGAATTTGATGCGTTTCTATAGCCATTATGTTTTCTGTTCTTATGGAGTCTTTGTGCTTGTATGGACATGATTTGCCAATGTACTAATCAGTTTTTAATGTGTAGCACATTGTACATGATACAATTAAAAGTTTTGTAATGTTAAACATAGTGAATTTCTATGGCTGACATTGCATGTTCATTACAAAGTTAATTGTACATAAAGATGTACAGCACAAGGCAATGGTGACCTTAAAGTTAATATATTTTGTAACAGCTCCAGCACATTACTTAATCTTTTTGTGAAGTATGTTGTTAGCGGCAGTTCATGTAAACTGTAATGAGAGAAATAAAATGATATGCTGTCTTTTAATCAGTGTTATCTTAAGTATCCTGATCATAAACCAATTAAACAACAATCAGCATAAACTAGCTGTACTTTGGTGTGTCTAAGCTCAACAGAGCAGATTGCACCAGCACAGGAAATCCGACACAGAATAAACAAAATAAACTTCCGCCCCCTTTCAAAATAAAACTACGTAATTCATGTTTTTCATGTAATTCATATCACAACTTCACATCAACAGAAAATTAGAGGGTAGATGATCAGCTTTAACAGATTATTCCACGTTGCAGAAGCAAAGTAAGTTTCCTTTATACACACAGTTTATTATTTTACGCTCCCGATGGGAATTGACGCCGGGCAGAGGACGCAGCCGTTGACGCGGCGCTTACGTCCCCGGTGGAATCCCCCAGTTAAAGGCCAATTTATGGTCGGTGACGCAAGACGCAACGCAAGACGCAACGCAAGCCCTTGCGCGGTTGCAAGCATAGACATGATATACGTAGACGCCTCATTGACTGACGCTGCCTATTGGAGCTGACGTATCAGCGCGGCCGCCATCTTGGCTGGGTCTCCAATTCCTCCACATTGCATTTATTTCGACTGAGGACGGTGTATATCCCCAACTACAATGATCATAACTCCCCGAATATTTACCAGATTTTCACACGGTTTGCTTTGTTACAAACGACAGAGATTTAGTTATGATACAGGACTCGCATTTACTTGTGTAATGTTTTTATTTTTATTTTTCTCTTCTGTTCTAACAGTTTTCTATCGTTGTATTTTTAACTATGTTCTTCTTTCATTTTATGTCCTTTGTTCATTACTGTACACTATTTCTTTCATAACTACTGTTACTGTGATTTTGTGAAATGGCTCTTGTCATCTCCCGCCTGGACTACTGCAACTCGCTCCTTGCTGGCGCCCCGGCTTCTGCCATCAGACCTCTGGAGCTGGTTCAGAAAGCTGCTGCTCGTCTGGTGTTCAACCTCCCCAAGTTCTCCCACACCACTCCCCTTCTCCGCTCTCTACACTGGCTCCCTGTAGCTGCTCGCATCCAGTTTAAGACTCTGGTGCTGGCCTACAGGGCAGTGGAAGGAACAGCTCCTTCATACCTCCAGGCTGTGGTCAAGCCCTACACCCCCGCCCGACCACTTCGCTCTGCGGCCACCAGGCGCCTGGCTGCCCCGTCACTCAGGGGTCCCTGCGCACGATCGACACGGTCACGGCTTTTCTCTGTTCTGGCACCCCGATGGTGGAACGATCTCCCGACTGATATCAGGACAGCTGAGTCGCTGCCCATCTTTCGCCGCAGGCTGAAAACCCACCTCTTCAAGGAAAACTACCCTCCTCTGTCCTAGTTCCTTACGCACTTATTGTTTCCTCCACCACTGGCACCCTCTATATTTTCATTACCCCCTACCCGAACCAGGGTTTGCATCCCATTCCTGCTTTTCTTACCTCTTTTATTTCTACCCCTACCCGAACCAGGGTTTGCATCCCCACCCCGCTGTGACTGGTGTGCAGTTGGTGAGAGGCTGAGGTACCTGACTTATCGCACTTACTCTAGCACTAGTTATGCTTTTAGCTGTTTGGTATTGGAAGGAAATGCACTTATGATTTCTTGTGACCTGAAGTTCTTTTGCCTACCGATGTTGAACGCACTTATTGTAAGTCGCTTTGGTTAAAAGCGTCTGCAGAATGACCGTAATGTAATGTAATGTAATGTAATGTAATGTAATGTAATGTGAAAAAGTATGGGGTTTCACTTGACGTCACTTCCGTATTTTCTAAGCGCGCGAACCTAATAAGTGGTGGGCAACTGGAGCCCATTGAAAACACTGTGTTTTGTCTGCCACTTTTTTTTGCCCTAAATTCCTCAGTTTTGTGCCGTTTTTGGATGTAGCAATTGGTCTAACCGAGAGAATGGAAAGAGTTACTATCGAGTACCTAAGGTAATCGCCCATAGAGGTGAGAAATGGAAAAAACTCACAGAACAACGCCGCAAAAAGTGGATAGCTAACCTACGTTTACATAGCCTGGGTGCCAGCCGAACTTAGCCCCGCCCATACAATTTTTGGTCGGGAAGTTCGGTCTGGCTCTGCTCAGTATCCCCAGAGAGTCTCTATTATGAGTAAAAGGGCTGTGGTATCCCTCAAAAGAACTACTAAGAAATTGCTTTAATATTGATGACAATAAATGCTCATTCTGTGAGAGTGATACAGAAACGATAGACCATATTTTTTGTGAATGCAACCAAACCAAAACATTTTGGAATTGCTTAGAAAAATGGATCAAATCAAAAATTACACTTCCTGAATCTATTTCTAGAGATATGGTAACTTTTGGAGTGTTATTGGAAAACAAAACTATAGAACTCTGTTGTAACCTAATGTTTTATTCATAAACAAAGAGTGGTAAGATCACCCCCAGTCTTTAACATCTTTTTTTTATCTGAATTTCAATTATATTTAAAATCTCTGAAATGTATTGAATCATACGAAGTCCTGACGGAATTTTTGACTGAATTGCCCACCAATGTATGTCAATCCTAATATACGAGTCCCCTTGCTGTAAATTTTATTTCTTTATTTATTTTTCTTATCAACAATACCTTAATCCCTCTTCAAAATACTATGCCTCTACTATGTTATCTACAAGTTATATTGTTGTAATTGCCTTACTTGTTTGTATTTTATTGTTTTTGTTTACCTTGTTTAAATAAAGTTAAAAAAAAAAATTGGGAAATCTCTATGCTCGACATGGAATCAGTCGACCAATCAGATTGCCAGGGCAGATGATGGACAGATGATCAACAGGGACATTATCGACTACGTCACTAAAGAGCGCTTGGTTTGAATTCTGATTGGTTGTAGGTCTATCCAATTGAGCGAAGAGGCGTATGACGTAGTCAGGCTAACGTTTACAGACTGGAGGAGCCTGCAAATGCTCGTGTCTGCGGTGACCACTTGGTTAAAAAGGTATGTGCGAAATCTAACTGTTTTGTAGTAGTGCAGTAAAGTATTATGTTGTTAAATGCCAATCAACAGTAATGTAATACGGGCTACGTTTGGGCTTTGTTTTGAAGGTATTTGGTCAGTATTTGGATATTTAGATCTCGGCATTTTATCAAAACATAAACATTGTTGATTGTTATTTGAGTGCCAACATTCACAGCTCGGCATTCAACATGTTAAGTTCTGCTTTACTGCCCAGCCCTGCACTACACACTGCATTTTCCATTGGGATAATGCACCATAAACAACACAGAAAACAAACTTACCCTGGCGAACACCAAAACACAATCATTCTGTAGACGTTTTACTCCGAGTTTGCTGATCCATCCGCTGTGGTAATAGTTTTATGCCTCCAAACTTTTGTGGGCCTTCATCTGTTGCTTGGTGTAGTAAGACGTCTGGAGAACCAGGTAGCTCGTTATGTCCACAGCCTCTATATTCGGCAAATCGTTCCGGTCTTGCGAGAATTCGGACATTTTCATTAAGTATGGGTCACGCCCAATGTATTTCTCAACTAACGCGAAATACCTTTCCCTATATGCCGGCTCCAAACCACTACAATATTCACTCATCTCCATATTCTCTATGTTGTTGCTATGTTGTAGTCAAGCGTCCAGCCCACCAACTGAAATTCGCGCGCTCCCGTGATGACGTAACTGAAACCCAACGGCTCTGCTGAAACCCAGCTATTTTTCTATTTTTTTTAAGCTTTATTTAAACAAGGTAAACACAAATAAGTAAGGCAATTACAAAAATATAACTTGTAGATAACATAGTAAAGGCATAGTATTTCTAAGAGGGATTAAGGTATTGTTGATAAGAAAAAATGATGTCCTTTCATCGTAGTAGGCTTGTCATTGAAAAAACCCGCTGCTCCACCTACTGTCCTGGCGGTGAATCGCCACGCAGCACACGCAACCGCCAAGCGCAAGCGCAACGGCAGTTAAAAGAGGTATAAATCAGGCTTTACTCGCGCAACTCGGAGGTAGGCCCTCAATTTTATTTTTTAATCATATTTAGCTTCATGACTTTATCACAAACCGGGTACACAATTGCATTGGCTGCATGAACAACCATAGTGGCGCGTTAAACATGCATATTCCCTGAGTTAAAGTCACTTTTTCTGCAACGGTTGGTGAGACTTTAGCAAATGCTAGGCTAACGAGGGTTAGCTAAACAAGGACTGCTTGAGTCGAGAAACAAACGTAGAAATAATTCATTGATAGTTTTGCGTTTTAGAATTATAGCTGTTTTGATTGGTAAGATTGTTATTACAAGTTAGAGGTGTTCTACAGAATCAAAGGCTTTATAGAAATCTAAAAATAGGATATAACTGTCTTCAGATGTTAAATCAGAATAATCTAACATATCTAAAACCAATCGTATATTATTAGAAATGTGTCTGTTGTTCATGAATCCAGACTGTGATTCATCTATAAAATAATACAAAATTAGTTTGAGTCTTTTGGCAAATGCAATTGCTAGCACCTTATAATCATTATTCAAAAGGCGAATAGGCCGCCAATTGTCGATAAGCAATACATCCTTTTTAGACTTTGGAATAAGTGTGATTAATCCTTGAGTTAATGTTGGGGGCAGTGATTCATTAGCTATGCTTTATGTGAAAACCTTCTGTAAGAACGGGGATAATTGTTCCACAAATGCTCTGTAAAATTCAGAGGGGAATCCATCCACACCTGGAGACTTATTATGTTTGAGGCTATTTATAGAATCAATTATTTCTTGTAACGTTAGAGGAGCATCACACAAATCTCTGTCTATATTATTCACAATAACAGAGTCTAAAAAGGCCGAAGCACTTTTATCACAATATTGAGAAGTATATAATTTACTATAGAATTTTGAGCAATACGTAGCAATTAGCTTGGGGTCATCACATAAAGTATTATCAATCTTAAGTGTTTGGATAGAATTAGTTTTGGAATGAGATTTTTTCAACCTGAAAAAGTAGGCAGAATTTCGTTTTTACAAGATAGAGTTCATCTTCTGGTTTCATCCACTAATAAAAGATTGCTGTTTTCAAACACCAAGGTAGGAGGAAGAAGCAGCAGCATGAATCCACTCGAAGAGAGACTTGCCGAAGAGGTCCGCAGGTACGAACATCTTTACAACCCGTCCTTGGCGGAACACAAGGGCGATCAGATGAGTGCCAATTCCTGGACCGAGATCTCCGGCAACCTCGGCATGCCGGTCCAGGACTGTTTGAAGCTGTGGCGGAAAATCCGGGACAAGTATGTTCGACAGAAGAAGATGATGGAGGGCAGTCGTGGTGGTGCAGGGAGGCAGAAAGTCCCTGCTTTCTTCCTTAAACTGTCGTGGCTGGGACATCACATAAAACACCGACAGACGTCGTCGTCCTGTGACGAGGTAAATATAAAGATCTAATTCACAGTTATAATATACAGCCTCTTTGGTTTGAGCTAGCACGCTAGCAGTGCAATCAGAGTGGGAGAGCCCACTGCAAATAGACATGTTGACATATCGCTAACGGGGTTAAAGGGTGGTAAATGAGCCACCCCCTCCGTCTTTTATCTTGTTCTTGCCGTCTTCGTATTCTCCTTCGCAATATTATAATCTCCTCTTCAATTAGCAACATCGGCATCAGCCTCAAACGTTTGTGTCTTGCGCTTTGCATTGTTCACTGTGTGTGTGTGTGTGTGTGTGTGTGTACAGAGCAAGACTGGGTAAATAAACAAGCAAATGCCACGCCCACAGATGTCAACGTAGTAGGCTTCTCTAAGGTCGTCATTGAAAAAAAACATTGCTCCACCTACTGTGCTGGCGGTGAATCGCCACACAGCACACGCAACCGCCGACACAGCAAAGTGAAGCATAAAGCTTGATTTATACCTCTTTTAACTGCCCTTGCGTCTTGCGCTCGCATTAATGGCTCGAGACGTTTATGCTAAAAAAAAATTACTTTGTCGGCGGTTGCGTGTGCGGCGTGGCGAACCACCAGCAGGACAGTAGGTGGAGCAATGTTTTTTTTTCAATGACGACCTTAGAGAAGCCTACTACGTTGACATCTGTGGGCGTGGCAGTTTGTTTATTTATTTACCCAGTCTTGTTCTGTACACACACACATTGTGAACCATGCCCTTCTTCTTCTTCTTCGCTTTCTACCTTGGCGTTTGAAAACAGCGGTCTTTTATTAGGGGATGAAACCGGAAGATGAACACACCGCCGGATGTGATGTAGATAGTGACCTGCACTCGCGTCTTCCGTGAAGTTTAGAAAATTGAGGTGACACACGCAAGCACGCAAGGGGGGGGGCTTGCAACCGCGGAAGGGCTTGCGTTGCGTCTTGCGTTGCGTCTTGCATCACCGATCATAAATTGACTTTAATAAAAGATCGCTGTTTTCAAACAGCAGGGTAGAAAGCGAGGAAGCAGCAGCATGAATCCACTCGAAGAGAGACTTGCCGAAGAGGTCCGCAGGTACGAACATCTTTACAACCCGTCCTTGGCGGAACACAAGGACGATCAGATGAGTGCCAATTCGTGGACCGAGATCTCTGGCAACCTCGGCATTCCGGTCCAGGACTGTTTGAAGCTGTGGCGCAAAATCCGGGACAAGTATGTTCGACAGAAGAAGATGATGGAGGGCAGTCGTGGTGGTGCAGGGAGGCAGAAAGTCCCTGCTTTCTTCCTTAAACTGTCGTGGCTGGGACATCACATAAAACACCGACAGACGTCGTCGTCCTGTGACGAGGTAAATATAAAGATCTAATTCACAGTTATAATATACAGCCTCTTTGGTTTGAGCTAGCATGCTAGCAGTGCAATCAGAGTGGGAGAGCCCACTGCAAATAGACATGTTGACATATCGCTAACGGGGTTAAAGGGTGGTAAATGAGCCAGCCCCTCCGTCTTTTATCTTGTTCTTGCCGTCTTCGTATTCTCCTTCGCAATATTATAATCTCCTCTTTAATTAGCAACATCGGCATCAGCCTCAAACGTTTGTGTCTTGCGCTTTGCATTGTTCACTGTGTGTGTGTGTGTGTGTGTGTGTGTGTGTGTACAGAACAAGACTGGGTAAATAAACAAGCAAATGCCACGCCCACAGATGTCAACGTAGTAGGCTTCTCTAAAGCTGGGCATACACTGTGCGATTTTTATTTTTTTTTTAAAAAAAATTTTCAATCGCGGTATTCAGCTGCTGCTCATACTGTACGAGTGAATCGCAAGGGCTAAAACGTCGCAGCTCACGATTCCTGTTCTCACACTGTACGATCCGATGGTCTGATGCGATCTGGCTGCTCACACTACACGACACGTCGGACTCGGTGGCTGCCAGCTGTTCTGTTGTCTCCTTCTTCTTCTGTTGACAATTTTCTCTTCCGTATCTATGTTCGCGCATGCGTAGTGTGACAGGATGAGGTAAATCGGCTTGTGCAACTGCTTCAACTGTGCGAGAGCCTCACGAGGGGCGACCAGGATTTCAAACAAGTTTGATTTTCATTCGATCGGGAGGTGGTCGGGAGGGCTTAATGGTTTGTCGTTACCCCATGTATACTACACGATGCGAGACTTACGATTGAGCCAAAACTCGGCCCGATCTCCAAAATAGTCGCACGAGTGACAATCTTGTCGACATCGGGCCAAAAATCGCACAGTGTATGCCCAGCTTAAGGTCGTCATTGAAAAAAAACATTGCTCCACTTACTGTCCTGGCGGTGAATCGCCACGCAGCACACGCAACCGCCGACAAAGCAAAATGAAGCATAGACGTCTCGAGCCATTAACGCAAGCGCAAGGGCAGTTAAAAGAGGTATAAATTAAGCTTGAAGCCTGATTTATACCTCTTTTAACTGCCCTTGCGCTCGCGTCTTGGGTGAAGTTTAGAAAATTTAGGTGACACACGCAACCGCGCAAGGGCTTGCGTTGCGTCTTGCGTCACCAACCATAAATTGACTTTAATAAAAGACCGCTGTTTTCAAACACCAGGGTAGAAAGCGAGGAAGCAGCAGCATGAATCCACTCGAAGAGAGACTTGCCGAAGAGGTCCGCAGGTACGAACATCTTTACAACCCGTCCTTGGCGGAACACAAGGGCGATCAGATGAGTGCCAATTCGTGGACCGAGATCTCCGGCAACCTCGGCATTCCGGTCCAGGACTGTTTGAAGCTGTGGCGGAAAATCCGGGACAAGTATGTTCGACAGAAGAAGATGATGGAGGGCAGTAGTGGTGATGCAGGGAGGCAGAAAGTCCCTGCTTTCTTCCTTAAACTGTCGTGGCTGGGACATCACATAAAACACCGACAGACGTCGTCGTCCTGTGACGAGGTAAATATAAAGATCTAATTCACAGTTATAATATACAGCCTCTTTGGTTTGAGCTAGCACGCTAGCAGTGCAATCAGAGTGGGAGAGCCCACTGCAAATAGACATGTTGACATGTCTTGTTCTTGCCGTCAAAGCAAAATTAAGCATAAACGTCTCGAGCCATTAACGCAAGCGCAAGGGCAGTTAAAAGAGGTATAAATTAAGCTTTAGACGTAAAAGTTCTGGATCTAATTTTTTATGTGCAGAAGCAGGTGAGGACTATGATGATGATAATAATCCACCTCCAATAATAATAACCTTCATAATCCACAGAAGTCGAGCCCATCGAAGCTGAAGAGAGACAGGCCCGACTTCACAGTCGATGAAGATAGAGAAGAGACCAAGCCGGAGGTGAAGGTTGAGGAGGAGAGCGTCGAGAACAGACAAGGTCATTATCCACTAAACATAATGTGTGCACATTTTTCAGCTACTGCAGCAATTCGTGGGTTTATGATCCTTGATGCCACGGATGATTGACTGATGATGTAGTCACCATAATAACTCTGATGAGAACATATGGTTTGGTGACATTGTTCACAGAAAATATGTTTATTTTGTCTGTTAAAGATGTGATTTGTCTCTATTTCTGTGTGCTATAACCCATACATACAGTACATACTGATTTTACCAATTTACAAATCAAAGTGGAAGTCAAAACGGAAGAAGATGATTTTCCTGCTGGGGAAGGAGAGCAACACAGCCAGTGCATGAACAACCATAGTGGCTTTTTAAACATGCATATTTTCTGAGTTAGTCACTTTTTCTGCAAGAATTGGCATACTTTAGCAAATGCTAGGCTAACGAGGGTTAGCTAAATAAGGACTGCTTGAGGCGTGAAACAAACGTAGAAATAATTCAGTGATAGTTTTGCGTTTTACATTTATAGTAGTATTGAAAAGGCTGAGCTGAACCGTGTGTTGTTGGGTTAATAGACCCGTGGCATTGTTCAGCTAATGGTGAAATAACTGCAGCGCTGCTAGCCTGCCCAAAGCGTTAGCATCCTGTTTGGTGGTTAGACCGTTGCATGCTTTGTTAACCGTTGTTTCTCCGTTTGTATTGATTGGTATAGAACGTAAAAGTTCTGGATCTAATTTTTTATTATGTGCAGAAGCAGCTGAGGACTGTGGTGATGATGATGAAGATGATGATGATGGCAGTGAAGATGATCCACCTCAAGAGGAAGATGAGGGGAGAGATTCAGGTGGTTACTATGAGGAAGAAGAGACGGAAGTCGATCCCTTCGAAGCTGAAGAGACTTCAGACACGAGTCGTGACATGTCTGACTTCACAGCCGATGAGGATAGAGAAGAGACCAAGCCGGAGGTGAAGGTTGAGGAGGAGAGCGTCGAGTACCGACAAGGTCATTACTGATGATGTAGTCACCATAATAACTCTGAGGACATATGGTTTGGTGACATTGTTCACAGCAAAGATGTTTATTTTGTATGTTAAAGATGTGATTTGTCTCTATTTCTGTGTGCTATAACCCATACATATATACTAATTTTACCAATTTAGAAATCGAAGTGGAAGTCAAAATGGAAGAAGATGATTTTCCTGCTGGGGAAGGAGAGCAACACAGCCAGGAAACAGAACAGCAGCCTGAGCAAGATGCTGCAGACCAGGCTGAGCAAGTCAAAGCGGAAGGTGACAAAGGTGGAAACCAGAGCCGCAAGAGACCGTACGAGGAGAGCCGGGGCTACAGCTACGAACACCGCGAGGAGAAGAGGTGAGCCGGCTTCCAACTGGTGTTCTGAATCAGCACAACCACTGTTACATTCAAAAGGACAATAGTGGCTGTATGGCTTGTTAACGTGATACTCTGTCAATGGTTCCCAGATCCCGAACTCCACAGCCTCCTGCTGAAGACGAGGAAGAGAACATAGATGATGCATGTAAGTTCAACCTCTTTCATGCTTGCTTTTTACCCAAGCCCCCGTTTCAGATCCTTGGTAATGAAAGCAGAGATTCAGGCAGACAATTGTAAGTGGGTTTTGTAGCAGATTACAAATATCTACATTTTCCACACTTTTTTGAAACGCTTTCACACCATCCTGTCCTGCCACGACACGCTGCCTTGTGGGGAGATGAAATAGGTGGAGAAGTTGTCCCTCACATTACGGGCTGATGGCAGTTTCTTCCCCTGCTGCTCCGCCTCCTGCAGCAACCTCGCATTCTCTCCCGGGGTAAGCAGGAAGTTATGGAGAGTGCATGCAGCCACAACCAGGGTTTCCACATTTTGTGGGTGCAGGTTGATCCTGCGATGCAGCAGCCTCCACCTGGAGGTCAGAATGCCAAAAGCATTCTCAACCACCATCTTGCCCTTGAAAGTCTGTCGTTAAATATCCTCTTTTGGCGCGTGAGCTTCAGTCCAGGGTACGGTCTCATTAAGTACGGCTTCAGTGGGAAGGCTGCATCACCCACCATCACATGTGGCACATCCCCCAAGTGAGCCGCCCCGGGCAGAGAGGCGCTGGGTGGAACATCAAGTGTTTGGGTCTCCATTCCTATCCCCAGAGCTGAGCCAGCATATCCACCGCCATCACCGGGCCTTCCGAAGTCCCCCACTTGAATGACCCTGAACCTGTAGTTCGAGTCCACGAGTGCCAAAAGCACTATGTAGTTTAAATACTGACTCCCAGTCAGTGGTGGGGCTTTGATGGTCACATGCTTCCCATCTATTGCTCCCAGGCAGTTTGGAAAATTCCACTTCTTCCAGAAGCCGTCAGCCACTTCCTCCCAAGTGTGTTGTGTCGGTCTGGGTAGGAACCTCTGCATCATGATTTTTTTCAATGGCAGCACACACCATGTGCACTGAGTTCCTTACTGCAGTGTGGCCCAGGCGGTAGCTATGGGCCAGACTGCCTCGTGAGTCCCCAGAAGCCATGTACCTGTGAGGGAAGAAGCAAATGAATATACTGTAAGTTATATGTGAACATGTTTTATTCCTTTGTTTCAGCTGACACATGTAAAACCAAGTGGAAGGGGTTCAGAGATACATTTGTAAGAACCCAAAAGAAACCCCTCCCCAGCAGATCGGCGGGCGGCACGCACAAGCAATGGAAGTATTATGAGAAATTGTCATTCCTTTTGCCACACATCCAACCAAGAAGGTACGTGTAAATTACTTATTAAATACTTATTAAATCAAAGTAAATGTCATCAAAGTACTGAAGCTTCAAACAATATTGTAAACGTAAATGTAAATGTATTTTATTTATACAGCCCTTTACAGACAATCTTTACGATGTTCCAAAGTGCTTTACAGCAGGTAATAAATAAAGAGAAGAATAAATAAAAACAAACAAAAACAATAAAAGAACAGTGAAAGCAATAAAATAAGATAAAAGTGTCATCATACTACTGGGTATTAAAGCCATCCTAAATAAGTAGGTTTTTAGCCTGGATCTGAAGAGGCCCAGGTCAGAAATGAGACGCAGCTGGACGGGGGGCTTATTCCAGAGCCTGGGGGCAGCTTTGGGAAAAGGCTCGCTCACCCCAGGGTTTGTATTCTGACCTGGGCACTTCCAGCAGAAACTGATCTGCTGACCTCAGAGCTCTACCAGGACTGTTAAAAGCTCAGATAAATACGACGGGGCGAGGCCGTTAAGAGCTTTAAAAACCAACATTAAAAGTTTAAAATCAGTTCTCTAAAGGACAGGAAGCCAATGGAGGGAGTTCAGAACAGGAGTGATGTGCACACGTCTGTTGGTGTTGGTTAAAAGACGGGCAGCAGCGTTCTGCACCAGCTGAAGGCGGCTGAGAGAAGACTGGGAGACGCCCACATAAAGAGCATTAAAACAGTCTGACCTTGAACTTATTAGGGCATGGATGGCTTTCTCAAGGTCATGACGACTTAAAAACATTTTAACTTTGGCCAGGAGACGCAGCTGGAAAAAACTAGTCCTGACGACATTGTTCATTTGTTTGTCCGACCTCAGATCAAAGGTCAAAGGTCACTCCCAGATTTCTGACCGTTGAACTAAGCTTTGAAGACAAGGTGCAAAAGCCAGCCGTCAGTATCCCCAAACACAATGCATTCAGTTCTGTCATCATTTAAATGAAGACAATTTGGGGCCAACACTGCTTAATATCAGCAATACAGTATTGATAACCGTAAGTGCGTTTTTAAAAAATTTGTCTTCAAAGTGGTGCGAACTCGTGTATAAAACTATAAAATGTTCATATGCAAATTGTTCCTATGTGTACTTTTTTTTTTCTATAGTTCAAAAGGCAACTTGAGCCTGATACACCAGGAGGAAGAAGAAAGGTCGCCCACCCCTCAGTCATTATCGGGGTCTGAGGATAGTTCCAGCACGCCTGGCATTTCCCTTCCACCGGCAGCTACATCAGCACTGACTACGTTTCGGTCCCGGAGCCCCAGGGACAGGGCGTCAAGACCGGCTGCTGCAGCACCGGCTCCCCGCCAAACCAGAAGGGTCCAAAGGGAGGACACCGACCTCGGGGAGCGGCTGATGTCTTCGTTGGAGCAGCCGGTGCCGAAACCACACGAGCTCGATGAGGCCTATCACTTTGCACTGAGCCTTGTGCCAGTTTTACACCGATTAAATGCAGACCAGCGGCAACGAGCCAAAATTGAGATTCTCACCGTATTACATAATCTTGAAAGAGGCCAGGCTCAACAACAACCTCCACCCGCTCCGGGACCATCACCGCACCACCAGGCCGATTCCCCCCCAACCACAAACGGGGTCGTTGACACAAATGCTCACGAGTACTTTGAAGATCGTACTTACACGGAGCAATTCTACACGATGTAGACTAACAGACTTTTGAAGAAAAGGTGGACTCAGGACAGTGCTCTGACTTCACAAACCATAGACTTCTGCACAAACACCATAACCTGCAGTCTTGTATCTGTGTACTTTGTCTTAAGTTTTTCCTTTTTTTTTTCTTGTGTTTATCCCCACAGTTTATCACTGGATTGAGATGAGAGCAAAGATGCGGATCACGGGCTTTCGGGGGTCCACCATTAAGCCACTGAACGAGGATGCAGTAATCCAAACTACTGTCATATGTACAGCCTGATGGCTGCCTTGCTTCACTCTCTGTCCCCTGCTGTGGTTGGGTGGAGGAGGTGGGCATCAGTGCACTGTGTGATTCGGGGGCTATAATTTGCTCTTGTTTTGAGCAACTACGTAGTTGTAAAATGGGATTGTTATGATATTCATAGTGAATTTCTATGATTGACAGCACGAGGCAATGGTGACTTTAAAGTTAATACATGTTGTTACAGCTCCAGCGTATTACTTAATCTTTTTGGGGAGTACTTGATTTCATGATTTATTGGAGACTTTCAAGTGATTATTGATTTATACATCTTCTAAACCTCAAAAAACACAATCAGACTAAACAAACAGTACCATCATCATTATCATATGATTGTATTATTTTTGAAAGGATCTACACCTACAGTTTCATGTAAACTGTCATGAGAGAGGGTGTGAAATAAAATCATATGCAATTTTTTTTGAGCTACTTGACTTATTTGAATTTCCCCCATTGGGGGATGAATAAAGTATTTTTCTATTCTAAACCAATTAAACAACATTAATCGGCATAAACTAGCTGTACTTTAAAACTTTGGGTGTGTTCTAAGCTCCTGATAAATATCAGAGAGTTAAAATACAGGGTTTGATTCCCCCCCAAAGCGCGGACACAACCAGTATTGCAGTAGTTTACGTAAAAGTCTCAGCGGAAGCTCAGTGGACTACGCGCATGTGCAAAGATTTTAGTCAACCTTCTCCAGATCCTCATTACGACGCCCACGACGACGGCCGAGTCTGAGAGGTGCTTCTCCACTCTGGGGGAGGATCAAGACCTTCCTGAGAAACTCCATGACGCAGGACCGTCTCAATGCTCTGGCGATGCTCTCTGTTATTTCATGATGGAAATATCTTACTTTACTTTTTTGCATTAAGTCATTTTAAACATTTAATCACTGGATGTGATTAAAAATATATATATATCAGCCGCCACTGGTCACCAAATATCTCAGAATAGTTGTTGTGGTGGGCATCAGTTTATGATTTGCTTTTGTTTTGAGCAACTGCGGTAGTTGTAAAATGGGATTGCTATGATATTCATAGTGAATTTCTATGGCTGACATTGCATGTTCATTACAAAGTTAATTGTACATAAAGATGTACAGCACAAGGCAATGGTGACCTTAAAGTTAATATATTTTGTAACAGCTCCAGCACATTACTTAATCTTTTTGGGAAGTATGTTGTTAGCGGCGGTTCATGTAAACTGTAATGAGGGAAATAAAATGATATGCTGTCTTTTAAGCGGTGTTATCTTAAGTATCCTGATCATAAACAAATTAAACTACATTAACCAGCATAAACTAGCTGTACTTTGGTGTGTCTAAGCTCCACAGAGCAGATCGCACCAGCACAGGAAATCCGACACAGAATGAACAAAATAAACTTCCGCCCCCTTTCAAAATAAAACTACGTAATTCATGTTTTTCACGTAATTCATATCACAACTTCACATCAACAGAAAATTAGAGGGTAGATGATCAGCTTTAACAGATTATTCCACGTTGCAGAAGCAAAGTAAGTTTCCTTTATACACACAGTTTATTATTTTACGCTCCCGGTGGGAATTGACGCCAGGTAGAGGACGCAGCCGTTGACGCAGCGCTTACGTGGAATCCCCCAGTTTACAGGTAGGCCCTCAATTTTATTTTTGAATCATATTTAGCTTCATGACTTTATCACAAACCGGGTACAGAATGCATTGGCTGCAGGACCTGCATGAACAACCATCGTGGCGCGTTAAACATGCATATTTTCTGCAAGAATTGGCATACTTTAGCAAATGCTAGGCTAACGAGGGTTAGCTAAATAAGGACTGCTTGAGGCGATAAACAAACGTAGAAATAATTCCGTGATAGTTTTGCGTTTTACATTTATAGTCATATTGAAAAGGCTGAACTGAACCATGTGTTGTTGGGTTAATAGACCTGTGGCATTGTTCAGCTAATGGTGAAATAACTGTGCAGCGCTGCTAGCCTGCCCAAACAGTTACTATCCTGTTTGGTTGTGAGACCGTTGCATGCTTTGTTAACTGTTGTTTCTCCGTTGTATTCAGAGATTGGTATAACAAGATAGAGTAAGAACTAAAAGTTCTGGATCTATTTTTTTATGTGCAGAAGCAGCTGAGGACTGTGGTGATGATGAAGATGAAGATAATCCACCTCCATTAAAGGACTTATGAAACGAATTTTAAATGTTGGAATTTCACAGTTTTTGCTGCTGACTCTAAAGGTTCCAAGCCTTGCGATTAAAATGAGATATTGTCTGGATGATAATTTATCCGGGAAGTCATGTTAAAACGGGCTCGAAAGGAGCCACATTTTGTCTTTTTGTGCGAATTAATTTTTTTATGCGTGACGTCATAGGGTTGACACAGAAGTTCTGGTAGTCTAACTGTAATGGCGGCGTCTACGGCCAAGACATCAAAGCACGGTGGAAAATATTGTGTTGCTGGAGGGCCAAATGGTGTTAGTTGCAAAAATAGCAGCTTCACTGAAGGCATCTCTCTGCACATGTTTCCCAAACTAAAAAATACTGGAACTGAGGCTGACAAGGAGAAGGCAAAGACGAGAGCACGGTGGATACAGTTTGTACGGAGGCATCGTCGTGATTTTGAAGTGTCCTCAACATCCGTGTTGTGCTCCGTACATTTCCATCACAACTGTTTCACTAAAAATGTGGAGATCGCGGGAATGGTTGGGAATAGGAGACGTCTTTTAGCTGAAGCTGTTCCAACTATTGACATCGCTGGACCTGGTGTGCCGACGGAGACTGTCCCTGCTAGAACTACTGCTCGGGCGCGAAGACAGGTGAGTCTGACCGCCTCATTACCAGAGATGACAGTATGCTATTTAGATTCTATTCCTCTTCTAAACTCTCTGACATTACCTTGTAGTCTAGCACCCTAGTACTAAGCCTAGCTGTACAGTGTTGTCAGATGGAAAATGTCAAACAATCGTAGCAAAACCTCAAAATTGTCATGAACCAAACACGAAATTTGAGTTTATTTTTGTTTAGCTTGGAAAGGCAGTGTGTACATCTGATAGCCATATTTGCACGGCATAGCCCCACTGATCCCGAAATCAAGTAGCATACCGGATCCATATCACTCTGCTAAATGGCCTATGATCTATTCGTCCCGATACTATAGACCCTGAAGCGGATTGTGTTCAGAGATTAGTGTCGCTTTACAGCGATGAGACTGCCCTAGACTGTATTTGAGTGTTAGTAGCTGTATTTACCAATTGGCAGAGGTGGAAAGAGTACTGAAAAATTGTAATTAAGTAAAAGTATCTTTACTTTGCCTAAATTCTACTCAGAGTAAAAGTAAAATTACCCATCTCAAAATTTACTTGAGTCAAAGTACAAAATTGCTTCATTTAAAATGTAATTTGAGTAAAAGTTACTTAATTACTTTCAGTTTCTTAATGCAAAAAAGGATGAGTCATGAATCAAATTCAGCACAAGTTGTTTAAATCGATTTCGAGGTGTATTAAAGTGCACATCCACACTTGCAAAAGATCAACTGGGCTCAGGAACATACTTCCTCACAAGGACAGTCACAACTTGTACCATAAAGTGCAAACAATTTTCAGTCCTATTGTCCAATGGACAACACTATGATAAGAATAAAGAAATTTAAACTACAATCAAAGTATTAAAAAAAACAAAAAACTGATCACTAATGCAGGTTTTTAAAATGTGAGGCGAGCTAGCTATTCCTTCGTCTGCTTCGCTTGATCAGGGTGGAAAATAATAATATCATGAAGGCACATTGTGCTGACATGGGAAGCACAAAAAAACAATAAATAAACCGTTTGGGATGTAAGAGAGAAAAACACATGCGCTAACTTACCACCACATGCTTTCGTAAGTTTGAAGTCGATGTTCTGAAAGCCGAAAGCTCCAATGGAAAGGGCGCGTGCAAGGCAAGGCCACGCAATTGACTTTCAGTTCCGGGACAGCTGTTTAAATTTCCGCCCGCATTTAATTTTTCACCATCAATATTTGTTTTACTCAGTAACGTGAGGGGTTTCAAATGTAGCAAAGTAAAAGTACTTGGGTCAAAATGTACTCTAGTAAAAGTAAAAATTACACATTTGAAAAACTACTCAGAAAATTAGAAATTACTCATAAAAAGTACTCAATTACAGTAACGTGAGTAAATGTTATTCATTACTTTCCACCCCTGCCAATTGGCAATCTATTTAGCTGCTAATCGGAGCACATACAGTGATTGATTTGGTAGCAGGGAGGAGGCGGGTGTAAACACACGCTGTGTGAGCAATTCGCTCACATCTATGCTAGTCTACTAAAATAAAAAGAAAAGGGGTGCACGTGTGCGAGATTGTATTTCAATCCTTCTATTCGCATTTTGCTCCTAAAATACGGCTGGGCCTGAGTTGTGTGTGATTGCAGTCATTGTGCATCTTTTTCGTTTCCCTAATGTGGGAGGTTCCCGCATACATGCACTAACTGTTTGACAACGTCAATCTAAGAAGCACTCGTAACAATGTGTCAGTGTGGGAAAGCGTGATACAAATCTGTGCTCAATGTTACTTTTTCCGTGTTGGCTATCCTTGAACCAACTCTGCCCCCGTAGCTCAGGGGAAAAAAAACAGACTCGTAGTACAAGGAAACGACCGTGGATGGCACCAACATATACAAAACAACGCTGCCAGGGTTCTAGCTAGGATGAAATTATAGCGTAGTGGTGCAGGCGAGGGAGCGAAGCAACCAAGCCCGGGGGGATGGTGCTTGGTGCCTGCGGAGATTTTGGAAATTTAAGGTAAAAATTGGCCATTCTAGGGGTACCCAAAGGGAGAAATTGTACTTTAAAAACAATAAAGTCTTAATGGTAGATGTTCCCATCTTTGCTTTTGGCAGTGTGTTACCTTCATAACGGACCTTGTCAGAAGACATTAAAACTAGACATAACCAGGAATAGAGATTAAAAAAAATGTTTATTAAAGTTACACACTTTTCAGTTATCCTGATGACAGACAGACAAACCAACGCAACCATAAACACAACCTCCTTGACAGAGGTAAAAAGGCAGGCAACCTCTTTATACGTTTAAGCGTCTCTTGGCCATTTTTGCCCAGTTGTCACAAGCTTCATTGAACAGAGTCTCTGCCCTCTTCTTTGCCTTCACGTATCTGTCCCGTAGCTTCTTCCACACATTCTTACAGAACTCTCCCTCTTTCCCCAAAGTTCTGCCCATCTCTGTCCACCAGTTTTGGGAGTTTACGTCCTCCCTGTGCTGTTTCACTGCAGTTTCGTACAGCTGCCTGTACAAACGTACATCGGTCCATCCGGTTCGTTGTTCTCAGCGCAGCCAAGTTACAAAAATCGACTGGTGCACGACAACGCGCTGCGCCGTCTTTTCAAGGCAAGCGCCAGGCCTGAAACGTCATTTTGACGTCACGATCCACCACCGCCGTAACAGACGCGGCAACCATGCTAGCGCCTTCAGTCAATCGCGCCTCGTGGAGAGGACTTTTTTCTGTTCTTTTCTCGAGCGCCAAGTCAACTGCACGTTCAGCTTAAATGATAACCTGATCAGCTCATCACATATTGTATGTAAGAAGCTTTGAAAAAGCACAGCAACCTTGACCGTTTTTGCTTACTTCAAATAGGGACGGGTTAAAATAGGCTGCAGCTATTCTAACATGATTTCTGGCGAATACGTGTGCGCTTCTGCGTGTGTGAGTAACCATGGCTATGGAGCACTCTTAAGGCTGATTCATACTCGGCGCAACCTCGCTCATACTAGCTGGTCGCAAATGGCGCAAACGGTCACGTGTCCCAAAATTCCGCCACGCCCCCCCGTCGCAAGCTAGAAAATCCTCGCGCGGCGCAAGGGCGCGCACACAACTTTTTTTTCTGACTTCGCGCGAGCTCAACCGGAAACAGCTGACCAAGAAAAAGAAAAAATGAACACTGCAGAGACCGCGGTGACCGAGAGGATGCGCCTCTACAAACATCTGTACGACACGTCTATGAAGTTACACTGGGACAACGTTTGACAAAGTTCATCTTGTTGCAAAGGACGAACATTCCACCTTCTCTTCTGTTTTTGCCGCAGCCGCTTAGCTCTGAGATGCATATACAGTTCTACACCCAGAGTAAATTCATTCCATCAGATGTGCCAGCCTCTGCTGACGTGACACCACAGGTGGCATTGTGTATGCTTTCTTCGTATGCTTTTCAGCTAGTTTCCTCAACAGTGACGCTCGCTGGTCTGGAGAGAACTGCAAATGTGACGCATTCTCGGCGCAAACTGCGCTTATGAGCTGAAGGAACTGTGAAGGGGCTGGCGCTTTCGATGACGTCATTAATGGTTCTCGAGCCAGAACAGTTGGGCGTTTGCGCCGAGTATGAATCAGCCTTTACCAGAGATTCAGGAGCCGCGGACGCGGAGTGCCTCTGCCTGGAGCAACAGTTTCGTCTGCGTTTGTACTGACAGGCAGCACAACCTTTCTTGGCTGCCATCGCGAAAAATGTGTCAAGTTTGTCAGAAAGGTGAAAATGGCATTGATCTGGCGTTATTGTACAAATAAATACAGACAAAATGCCGTTACGCTGTATTGAAAATAAGCGTAGCGGTCCAAAATTATAGCGTAGCGGGCCGTGACGCAAGTTTGCGCTAGCTAGAACCCTGGCTGCTGGCTAAAACGTACAAAATGCAGGGGCCGAAGTTTTCATTGCTAACAGGAAAAGTCCTAAATCCGATGGTGAAATTACTGCATATATACAGTGTTTTAGTGATATCGCTTTGATTACTCAATCTTTTGTTATGCAGATATTATTTGAACATTACATGTGGGCTAACTCAAGCTGTGTCTACACAGGCTGTCCGCGAGATCTTAGTCTCTAGGAACCCACCAAGTCTTGAGGATGACAACGTACACGCGTCAGAACAGTACGGTGGAGAAAGTGGCCAAGCACCACGACTGAAATGCCATCCTCGTCGACCTCTTGTTGTCGACGCTTGTTTTCGCCCGGTAGGGCTAACGGCTCATCCTGGTAGGCACCCACAACATAGTCCGACTCCTCAGACTCACTATCTGTACCGCTCCTTTCACTTATTTTGGAAATTTCCAGATCTGACATTACTGGACTTGTTTTTTATATACATATAATAATGTTCGCTTCTGAGAGGCACGTGTCGACCACTGCTATTGGCTTCCTGTGACGTAGGCTACCTTACCATTTAATTTAGATATATTTTGAAGGTAAATTTGTTCAGCTTCTAGATATGTATTCAGCATTATTCTGGGGATTTCTAAGTATTACATTTAGCTTATTGATTTGTAGCCTACTCCTAACCAAACTTATAAATGTAGACTATAATCAGTCCTTCCTTCCAGCTTTTTTCAGGTAATCAATATGTCGCATATTTTTGCGATGTTGCATATTTCGCGTAGGCCTACACTAAATCGTGTAATAATAGCAAAATACCACCCAATTACTCATTTAAAAACATGAACGCGCGACCTCACTCCTGTAAAATACTCTTGAGCCTGCGTCAAGGCAAAGCATCTTCCCTCCTTGTCAACCGTTGCCATAAACAAAATTAACTAAGGATGTAGCTGGTTGATCGATAAATTGTCTGCATAATAATGGGGATAACGCCATTGTTTATTAAGCTTACATTAAAACCACGTTATTATCACATACGTTTTTTTTTAAGTGGCTGGATTTCAAAGTGCCACTTCGTTAGGTTTCAACGTGTCAAAGACAGCGCAGCAGAATGCCATATCTGCCAAACCGGCATGTTCAAATCTTTTCCAGTTTACCACAGCAAACATACACTATTGTGTCATTTGATTGATAACATCTTAATAATAATCAGCGTGTAGTAGGAGCGATGGCTGTTTTGTGCCCGCCGATCCTGTGCCGAAAATGGTAACTTTCTTTCATTTCCATTACCCATACGGGAGGTGCAGAGAGCCTCTACAATATAGATATTAAATCGATTTGTGTGGCTTAAATTCAACAAACGTTTTTCCACATAATGTTAGAGGTGTGTTCTTTCGACCTGCTGATGTTTGTGTCAGAATTTTGGTTCCTTTATGAGATATAAGTCCATCTAATGTATGTTGTTTTCGCAGCCAGCCATACTAGCAAATAAAGGAGTCAACCCTATGACGTCACGGTCACGTGGCCAATTTCGCACCAAAGGCCACATAATTCACACTTTTAAATGGCTGTTTTAACAACTTATGCCCGGAAAATTTAGTTCAAGTTGGATTGATGGTTTTAGAAAAAGAAAAAAATTTCATTTGAATGATAGATGAACATTCGTTTCAGTTCATCTTTAATAGACCCGTGGCATTGTTCAGCTAATGGTGAAATAACTGCAGCGCTGCTAGCCTGCCCAAAGCGTTAGCATCCTGTTTGGTTGTGAGACCGTTGCATGCCTTGTTAACCGTTGTTTCTCCGTTTGTATTGATTGGTATAGAACGTAAAAGTTCTGGATCTAATTTTTTTTATGTGCAGAAGCAGCTGAGGACTGTGGTGGTGGTGATGATGATGATGAAGATGATAATCCACCTCCATTAATAATAACCTCCATAATCCACAGAAGTCGAGCCCATCGAAGCTGAAGAGACTTCAGACACGAGTCGTGACATGTCTGACTTCACAGCCGATGAGGATAGAGAAGAGACCAAGCCGGAGGTGAAGGTTGAGGAGGAGAGCGTCGAGAACATACAAGGTCATTATCCACTAAACATAATGTGTGCACATTTTTCAGCTACTGCAGCAATTCGTGGGTTTATGATCCTTGATGCCACGGATGATTGACTGATGATGTAGTCACCATAATAACTGAGAAGAGGACATATGGTTTGGTGACATTGTTCACAGAAAATATGTTTATTTTGTATGTTAAAGATGTGATTTGTCTCTATTTCTGTGTGCTATAACCCATACATACATACTGATTTTTACTAATTTACAAATCAAAGTGGAAGTCAAAATGGAAGAAGATGATTTTCCTGCTGGGGAAGGAGAGCAACACAGCCAGGAAACAGTGGAAGGTGACAGAGGTGGAAGCTACAGCAGCCAGTCGGTCAAAGGGTCACACAGGTTCACGTACAACGAGGGACTAATTGCTGAAGTTGAACAGCATACCATCCTTTATGACACAACACATCCTTTTTATAAGGACAATGCAAGAAAGGAGAAAACGTGGCATTTAATTGCAGGAGTTGTAGGAGTGGATGGTGAGTACAAACTACAAATTAAGATTATAAAAATGTGATTTTCAGTAAACTTTACAGAAACTACCTTTGAGTATGTGTAAAATGTTTGATATTTATTAATATAGCACATTACATAGGCTATTTATTGCCCTCTCCTGATCAGTGCAAAGTTACTGAACATTTTTAACCACTTTAAAATATTAGTTTTCTTTTAAACTTTTGTACTTTCAACCATTTGTTTTTATTTTAAACTTTCTGGAAGAAAGAAAAATAGTTGGAAAAGATTTCCCACAGCTGTGGTATTAAAGGTGTCTATAAATATGTATTACCATTCTACCTACCTATTGAAAATGTGTCTCTGGGCGGTCGGTGGCGTAGTGGGTTAAGCAGCCGCCCATGTACAGAGGCTATAGTCCTCGCTGCAGCTGGCCCCGGTTCGAGTCCCGCACCGAGCGGCCCTTTGCTGCATGTCTTCCCCCTCTCTCTGCCCCCTGCTGGGTGGAACAACAAGTGTTTGGGTCTCCATTCCTGTCCCCAGAGCTGAGCCAGCATATCCACCGCCATCACCGGGCCTTCCGAAGTCCCCCACTTGAATGACCCTGAACCTGTAGTTCGAGTCCACGAGTGCCAAAAGCACTATGTAGTTTAAATACTGACTCCCAGTCAGTGGTGGGGCTTTGATGGTCACATGCTTCCCATCTATTGCTCCCAGGCAGTTTGGAAAATTCCACTTCTTCCAGAAGCCGTCAGCCACTTCCTCCCAAGTGTGTTGTGTCGGTCTGGGTAGGAACCTCTGCATCATGATTTTTTCAGTGGCAGCACACACCATGTGCACTGAGTTCCTTACTGCAGTGTGGCCCAGGCGGTAGCTATGGGCCACACTGCCTCGTGAGTCCCCAGAAGCCATGTACCTGTGAGGGAAGAAGCAAATGAATATACTGTAAGTTATATGTGAACATGTTTTATTCCTTTGTTTCAGCTGACATATGTAAAACCAAGTGGAAGGGGTTAAGAGATACATTTGTAAGAACCCAAAAGAAACCCCTCCCCAGCAGATCGGCGGGCGGCACGCACAAGCAATGGAAGTATTATGAGAAATTGTCATTCCTTTTGCCACACATCCAACCAAGAAGGTACGTATAAATTACTTATTAAATACTTATTAAATCAAAGTAAATGTCATCAAAAGGCTCGCTCACCCCAGGGTTTGTATTCTGACCTGGGCACTTCCAGCAGAAACTGATCTGCTGACCTCAGAGCTCTACCAGGACTGTTCAAAGCTCAGATAAATACGACGGGGCGAGGCCGTTAAGAGCTTTAAAAACAAACATTAAAAGTTTAAAATCAGTTGGAGGGAGTTAAGAACAGGAGTGATGTGCACACGTCTGTTGACACTGGGAGACGCCGACATAAAGCGCATTGCAATAGTCTGACCTTGAACTTATTAGGCCGTGGACGACTTAAAAACATTTTAACTTTGGCCGGGAGACGCAGCTGGAAAAAACTAGTCCTGACGACATTGTTCAATTGTTTGTCCGACCTCGGATCAAAGGTCAAAGGTCACTCCCAGGTTTCTGACCGTTGAACTAAGCTTTGAAGACAAGGTGCCAAAGCCAGCCGTCAGTATCCCCAAACACAATGCATTCAGTTCTGTCATCATTTAAATGAAGACAATTTGGGGCCAACACTGCTTAATATCAGCAATACAGTACTGATAACCGTAAGTGCGTTTTTAAAAAATGTGTCTTCAAAGTGGTGCGAACTCGTGTATAAAACTATAAAATGTTCATATGCAAATTGTTCCTATGTGTACTTTTTTTTTTTTCTATAGTTCAAAAGGCAACTTGAGCCTGATACACCAGGAGGAAGAAGAAAGGTCGCCCACCCCTCAGTCATTATCGGGGTCTGAGGATAGTTCCAGCACGCCTGGCATTTCCCTTCCACCGGCAGCTACATCAGCACTGACTACGTTTCGGTCCCGGAGCCCCAGGGAATGTGAACGTAAATATTTCACATTTATTTGCCTCATGACTCAACTTTATTTATCCCTTGGGATGACTCCCTCAGGGAAAGTCAAGTCCCCAGTAGCTCCAAACACACACATAGGATCTCTATAAATCTAAAATACTGTATAATATAGAATAATTAATATAATATATAATTAAAATATAATTAATATAGAATAATCTAAAACAAAGTGTGAAAAAGAATATAGGCTATATACAAAGTAAAGAGAGTTAAATAAAATAAGTTATAGCACTATGGTTGAGTTATTGCCCATATTGCACTACACTTGTGTTAATTACACATTGTATGCACATAGTCCATAAATAGATAAGATATTGCACAGTAGTGACGTGAATTATTGCACAGATAACCGAATAAATAAAATATCGCACAGGGTCTTTCAGTATGTAAAATCGTGGAGATTTCTGCGAGATAAGAGTAATGGCGTCAGAGCAGATCACTTACCGTAACTATGGTTACCTCAGGTTTGACCGTCTCCCAGACATCTCACCCTGTGGTAAGATGGCCGACTCAGACGTAACACATCTAGCCATTCTATACATATCTATGGCAGGACCTGCATGAACAACCATCGTGGCGCGTTAAACATGCATATTTTCTGCAAGAATTGGCATACTTTAGCAAATGCTAGGCTAACGAGGGTTAGCTAAATAAGGACTGCTTGAGGCGTGAAACAAACGTAGAAATAATTCAGTGATAGTTTTGCGTTTTACATTTATAGTCATATTGAAAAGGTTGAGCTGAACTGTGTGTTGTTGGGTTAATAGACCCGTGGCATTGTTCAGCTAATGGTGAAATAACTGCAGCGCTGCTAGCCTGCCCAAAGCGTTAGCATCCTGTTTGGTTGTGAGACCGTTGCATGCTTTGTTAACCGTTGTTTCTCCGTTTGTATTGATTGGTATAGAACGTAAAAGTTCTGGATCTAATTTTTTATGTGCAGAAGCAGCTGAGGACTGTGGTGATGATGATGATGAAGATGATAATCCACCTCCATTAATAATAACCTCCATAATCCACAGAAGTCGAGCCCTTCGAAGCTGAAGAGACTTCAGACACGAGTCGTGACATGTCTGACTTCACAGCCGATGAGGATAGAGAAGAGACCAAGCCGGAGGTGAAGGTTGAGGAGGAGAGCGTCGAGAACATACAAGGTCATTATCCACTAAACATAATGTGTGCACATTTTTCAGCTACTGCAGCAATTCGTGGGTTTATGATCCTTGATGCCACGGATGATTGACTGATGATGTAGTCACCATAATAACTGAGATGAGGACATATGGTTTGGTGACATTGTTCACAGAAAATATGTTTATTTTGTATGTTAAAGATGTGATTTGTCTCTATTTCTGTGTGCTATAACCCATACATACATACTAATTTTTACTAATTTACAAATCAAAGTGGAAGTCAAAATGGAAGAAGATGATTTTCCTGCTGGGGAAGGAGAGCAACACAGCCAGGAAACAGTGGAAGGTGACAGAGGTGGAAGCTACAGCAGCCAGTCGGTCAAAGGGTCACACAGGTTCACGTACAACGAGGGACTAATTGCTGAAGTTGAACAGCATACCATCCTTTATGACACAACACATCCTTTTTATAAGGACAATGCAAGAAAGGAGAGAACGTGGCATTTAATTGCAGGAGTTGTAGGAGTGGATGGTGAGTACAAACTACAAATTAAGATTATAAAAATGTGATTTTCAGTAAACTTTACAGAAACTACCTTTGAGTATCTGTAAAATGTTTGATATTTATTAATATAGCACATTACATAGGCAATTTATTGCCCTCTCCTGATCAGTGCAAAGTTACTGAACATTTTTAACCACTTTAAAATATTAGTTTTCTTTTAAACTTTTGTACTTTCAACCATTTGTTTTTATTTTAAACTTTCTGGAAGAAAAAAAAAATAGTTGGAAAAGATTTCCCACAGCTGTGGTATTAAAGGTGTCTATAAATATGTATTACCATTCTACCCACCTATTGAAAATGTGTCTCTGGGCGGTCGGTGGCGTAGTGGGTTAAGCAGCCGGCCCATGTACAGAGGCTATAGTCCTCGCTGCAGCGGGCCCCGGTTCGAGTCCCGCACCGAGCGGCCCTTTGCTGCATGTCTTCCCCCTCTCTCTGCCCCCTGCTGGGTGGAACAACAAGTGTTTGGGTCTCCATTCCTGTCCCCAGAGCTGAGCCAGCATATCCACCGCCATCACCGGGCCTTCCGAAGTTTCCCACTTGGATGACCCTGAACCTGTAGTTCGAGTCCACGAGTGCCAAAAGCACTATGTAGTTTAAATACTGACTCCCAGTCAGTGGTGGGGCTTTGATGGTCACATGCTTCCCATCTATTGCTCCCAGGCAGTTTGGAAAATTCCACTTCTTCCAGAAGCCGTCAGCCACTTCCTCCCAAGTGTGTTGTGTCGGTCTGGGTAGGAACCTCTGCATCATGATTTTTTCAATGGCAGCACACACCATGTGCACTGAGTTCCTTACTGCAGTGTGGCCCAGGCGGTAGCTATGGGCCAGACTGCCTCGTGAGTCCCCAGAAGCCATGTACCTGTGAGGGAAGAAGCAAATGAATATACTGTAAGTTATATGTGAACATGTTTTATTCCTTTGTTTCAGCTGACATATGTAAAACCAAGTGGAAGGGGTTAAGAGATACATTTGTAAGAACCCAAAAGAAACCCCTCCCCAGCAGATCGGCGGGCGGCACGCACAAGCAATGGAAGTATTATGAGAAATTGTCATTCCTTTTGCCACACATCCAACCAAGAAGGTACGTATAAATTACTTATTAAATACTTATTAAATCAAAGTAAATGTCATCAAAAGGCTCGCTCACCCCAGGGTTTGTATTCTGACCTGGGCACTTCCAGCAGAAACTGATCTGTTGACCTCAGAGCTCTACCAGGACTGTTAAAAGCTCAGATAAATACGACGGGGCGAGGCCGTTAAGAGCTTTAAAAACCAACATTAAAAGTTTAAAATCAGTTGGAGGGAGTTAAGAACAGGAGTGATGTGCACACGTCTGTTGACACTGGGAGACGCCGACATAAAGCGCATTGCATTAGTCTGACCTTGAACTTATTAGGGCGTGGACGACTTAAAAACATTTTAACTTTGGCCAGGAGACGCAGCTGGAAAAAACCAGTCCTGACGACATTGTTCATTTGTTTGTCCGACCTCGGATCAAAGGTCAAAGGTCACTCCCTGATTTCTGACCGTTGAACTAAGCTTTGAAGACAAGGTGCCAAAGCCAGCCGTCAGTATCCCCAAACACAATGCATTCAGTTCTGTCATCATTTAAATGAAGACAATTTGGGGCCAACACTGCTTAATATCAGCAATACAGTACTGATAACCGTAAGTGCGTTTTTAAAAAATGTGTCTTCAAAGTGGTGCGAACTCGTGTATAAAACTATAAAATGTTCATATGCAAATTGTTCCTATGTGTACTTTTTTTTTTTCTATAGTTCAAAAGGCAACTTGAGCCTGATACACCAGGAGGAAGAAGAAAGGTCGCCCACCCCTCAGTCATTATCGGGGTCTGAGGATAGTTCCAGCACGCCTGGCATTTCCCTTCCACCGGCAGCTACATCAGCACTGACTACGTTTCGGTCCCGGAGCCCCAGGGAATGTGAACGTAAATATTTCACATTTATTTGCCTCATGACTCAACTTTATTTATCCCTTGGGATGACTCCCTCAGGGAAAGTCAAGTCCCCAGTAGCTCCAAACACACACATAGGATCTCTATAAATCTAAAATACTGTATAATATAGAATAATTAATATAATATATAATTAAAATATAATTAATATAGAATAATCTAAAACAAAGTGTGAAAAAGAATATAGGCTATACAAGATATACAAAGTAAAGAGAGTTAAATAAAATAAGTTATAGCACTATGGTTGAGTTATTGCCCATATTGCACTACACTTGTGTTAATTACACATTGTATGCACATAGTCCATAAATAGATAAGATATTGCACAGTAGTGACGTGAATTATTGCACAGATAACCGAATAAATAAAATATCGCACAGGGTCTTTCAGTATGTAAAATCGTGGAGATTTCTGCGAGATAAGAGTAATGGCGTCAGAGCAGATCACTTACCGTAACTATGGTTACCTCAGGTTTGACCGTCTCCCAGACATCTCACCCTGTGGTAAGATGGCCGACTCAGACGTAACACATCTAGCCATTCTATACATATCTATGGCAGGACCTGCATGAACAACCATCGTGGCGCGTTAAACATGCATATTTTCTGCAAGAATTGGCATACTTTAGCAAATGCTAGGCTAACGAGGGTTAGCTAAATAAGGACTGCTTGAGGCGTGAAACAAACGTAGAAATAATTCAGTGATAGTTTTGCGTTTTACATTTATAGTCATATTGAAAAGGCTGAGCTGAACCGTGTGTTGTTGGGTTAATAGACCCGTGGCATTGTTCAGCTAATGGTGAAATAACTGCAGCGCTGCTAGCCTGCCCAAACAGTTAGCATCCTGTTTGGTTGTGAGACCGTTGCATGCTTTGTTAACCGTTGTTTCTTCGTTTGTATTGATTGGTATAGAACGTAAAAGTTCTGGATCTAATTTTTTATGTGCAGAAGCAGCTGAGGACTGTGGTGATGATGATGATGATGAAGATGATAATCCACCTCCATTAATAATAACCTCCATAATCCACAGAAGTCGAGCCCTTCGAAGCTGAAGAGACTTCAGACACGAGTCGTGACATGTCTGACTTCACAGCCGATGAGGATAGAGAAGAGACCAAGCCGGAGGTGAAGGTTGAGGAGGAGAGCGTCGAGAACATACAAGGTCATTATCCACTAAACATAATGTGTGCACATTTTTCAGCTACTGCAGCAATTCGTGGGTTTATGATCCTTGATGCCACGGATGATTGACTGATGATGTAGTCACCATAATAACTGAGAAGAGGACATATGGTTTGGTGACATTGTTCACAGAAAATATGTTTATTTTGTCTGTTAAAGATGTGATTTGTCTCTATTTCTGTGTGCTATAACCCATACATACATACTGATTTTTACTAATTTACAAATCAAAGTGGAAGTCAAAATGGAAGAAGATGATTTTCCTGCTGGGGAAGGAGAGCAACACAGCCAGGAAACAGTGGAAGGTGACAGAGGTGGAAGCTACAGCAGCCAGTCGGTCAAAGGGTCACACAGGTTCACGTACAACGAGGGACTAATTGCTGAAGTTGAACAGCATACCATCCTTTATGACACAACACATCCTTTTTATAAGGACAATGCAAGAAAGGAGAGAACGTGGCATTTAATTGCAGGAGTTGTAGGAGTGGATGGTGAGTACAAACTACAAATTAAGATTATAAAAATGTGATTTAAAATAAACTTTACAGAAACTACCTTTGAGTATCTGTAAAATGTTTGATATTTATTAATATAGCACATTACATAGGCTATTTATTGCCCTCTCCTGATCAGTGCAAAGTTACTGAACATTTTTAACCACTTTAAAATATTAGTTTTCTTTTAAACTTTTGTACTTTCAACCATTTGTTTTTATTTTAAACTTTCTGGAAGAAAAAAAAATAGTTGGAAAAGATTTCCCACAGCTGTGGTATTAAAGGTGTCTATAAATATGTATTACCATTCTACCTACCTATTGAAAATGTGTCTCTGGGCGGTCGGTGGCGTAGTGGGTTAAGCAGCCGCCCCATGTACAGAGGCTATAGTCCTCGCTGCAGCGGGCCCCGGTTCGAGTCCCGCACCGAGCGGCCCTTTACTGCATGTCTTCCCCCTCTCTCTGCCCCCTGCTGGGTGGAACATCAAGTGTTTGGGTCTCCATTCCTGTCCCCAGAGCTGAGCCAGCATATCCACCGCCATCACCGGGCCTTCCAAAGTCCCCCACTTGAATGACCCTGAACCTGTAGTTCGAGTCCACGAGTGCCAAAAGCACTATGTAGTTTAAATACTGACTCCCAGTCAGTGGTGGGGCTTTGATGGTCACATGCTTCCCATCTATTGCTCCCAGGCAGTTTGGAAAATTCCACTTCTTCCAGAAGCCGTCAGCCACTTCCTCCCAAGTGTGTTGTGTCGGTCTGGGTAGGAACCTCCTCATCATGATTTTTTCAGTGGCGGCACACACCATGTGCACTGAGTTCCTTACTGCAGTGTGGCCCAGGCGGTAGCTATGGGCCAGACTGCCTCGTGAGTCCCCAGAAGCCATGTACCTGTGAGGGAAGAAGCAAATGAATATAAGTTATATGTGAACATGTTTTATTCCTTTGTTTCAGCTGACACATGTAAAACCAAGTGGAAGGGGTTAAGAGATACATTTGTAAGAACCCAAAAGAAACCCCTCCCCAGCAGATCGGCGGGCGGCACGCAAAAGCAATGGAAGTATTATGAGAAATTGTCATTCCTTTTGCCACACATCCAACCAAGAAGGTACGTATAAATTACTTATTAAATACTTATTAAATCAAAGTAAATGTCATCAAAAGGCTCGCTCACCCCAGGGTTTGTATTCTGACCTGGGCACTTCCAGCAGAAACTGATCTGCTGACCTCAGAGCTCTACCAGGACTGTTCAAAGCTCAGATAAATACGACGGGGCGAGGCCGTTAAGAGCTTTAAAAACCAACATTAAAAGTTTAAAATCAGTTGGAGGGAGTTAAGAACAGGAGTGATGTGCACACGTCTGTTGACACTGGGAGACGCCGACATAAAGCGCATTGCATTAGTCTGACCTTGAACTTATTAGGGCGTGGACGACTTAAAAACATTTTAACTTTGGCCGGGAGACGCAGCTGGAAAAAACTAGTCCTGACGACATTGTTCATTTGTTTGTCCGACCTCGGATCAAAGGTCAAAGGTCACTCCCAGGTTTCTGACCGTTGAACTAAGCTTTGAAGACAAGGTGCCAAAGCCAGCCGTCAGTATCCCCAAACACAATGCATTCAGTTCTGTCATCATTTAAATGAAGACAATTTGGGGCCAACACTGCTTAATATCAGCAATACAGTATTGATAACCGTAAGTGCGTTTTTAAAAAATGTGTCTTCAAAGTGGTGCGAACTCATGTATAAAACTATAAAATGTTCATATGCAAATTGTTCCTATGTGTACTTTTTTTTTTTTCTATAGTTCAAAAGGCAACTTGAGCCTGATACACCAGGAGGAAGAAGAAAGGTCGCCCACCCCTCAGTCATTATCGGGGTCTGAGGATAGTTCCAGCACGCCTGGCATTTCCCTTCCACCGGCAGCTACATCAGCACTGACTATGTTTCGGTCCCGGAGCCCCAGGGAATGTGAACGTAAATATTTCACGTTTATTTGCCCCATGACTCAACTTTATTTATCCCTTGGGATGACTCCCTCAGGGAAAGTCAAGTCCCCAGTAGCTCCAAACACACACATAGGATCTCTATAAATCTAAAATACTGTATAATATAGAATAATTAATATAATATATAATTAATATAGAATAATCTAAAACAAAGTGTGAAAAAGAATATAGGCTATACAAGATATACAAAGTAAAGAGAGTTAAATAAAATAAGTTATAGCACTATGGTTGAGTTATTGCCCATATTGCACTACACTTGTGTTAATTACACATTGTATGCACATAGTCCATAAATAGATAAGATATTGCACAGTAGTGACGTGAATTATTGCACAGATAACCGAATAAATAAAATATCGCACAGGGTCTTTCAGTATGTAAAATCGTGGAGATTTCTGCGAGATAAGAGTAATGGCGTCAGAGCAGATCACTTACCGTAACTATGGTTACCTCAGGTTTGACCGTCTCCCAGACATCTCACCCTGTGGTAAGATGGCCGACTCAGACGTAACACATCTAGCCATTCTATACATATCTATGGCAGGACCTGCATGAACAACCATCGTGGCGCGTTAAACATGCATATTTTCTGCAAGAATTGGCATACTTTAGCAAATGCTAGGCTAACGAGGGTTAGCTAAATAAGGACTGCTTGAGGCGTGAAACAAACGTAGAAATAATTCAGTGATAGTTTTGCGTTTTACATTTATAGTCATATTGAAAAGGCTGAGCTGAACTGTGTGTTGTTGGGTTAATAGACCCGTGGCATTGTTCAGCTAATGGTGAAATAACTGCAGCGCTGCTAGCCTGCCCAAAGCGTTAGCATCCTGTTTGGTTGTGAGACCGTTGCATGCCTTGTTAACCGTTGTTTCTCCGTTTGTATTGATTGGTATAGAACGTAAAAGTTCTGGATCTAATTTTTTATGTGCAGAAGCAGCTGAGGACTGTGGTGATGATGATGATGATGAAGATGATAATCCACCTCCATTAATAATAACCTCCATAATCCACAGAAGTCGAGCCCTTCGAAGCTGAAGAGACTTCAGACACGAGTCGTGACATGTCTGACTTCACAGCCGATGAGGATAGAGAAGAGACCAAGCCGGAGGTGAAGGTTGAGGAGGAGAGCGTCGAGAACATACAAGGTCATTATCCACTAAACATAATGTGTGCACATTTTTCAGCTACTGCAGCAATTCGTGGGTTTATGATCCTTGATGCCACGGATGATTGACTGATGATGTAGTCACCATAATAACTGAGATGAGGACATATGGTTTGGTGACATTGTTCACAGAAAATATGTTTATTTTGTATGTTAAAGATGTGATTTGTCTCTATTTCTGTGTGCTATAACCCATACATACATACTGATTTTTACTAATTTACAAATCAAAGTGGAAGTCAAAATGGAAGAAGATGATTTTCCTGCTGGGGAAGGAGAGCAACACAGCCAGGAAACAGTGGAAGGTGACAGAGGTGGAAGCTACAGCAGCCAGTCGGTCAAAGGGTCACACAGGCTCACGTACAACGAGGGACTAATTGCTGAAGTTGAACAGCATACGATCCTTTATGACACAACACATCCTTTTTATAAGGACAATGCAAGAAAGGAGAGAACGTGGCATTTAATTGCAGGAGTTGTAGGAGTGGATGGTGAGTACAAACTACAAATTAAGATTATAAAAATGTGATTTTCAGTAAACTTTACAGAAACTACCTTTGAGTATGTGTAAAATGTTTGATATTTATTAATATAGCACATTACATAGGCTATTTATTGCCCTCTCCTGATCAGTGCAAAGTTACTGAACATTTTTAACCACTTTAAAATATTAGTTTTCTTTTAAACTTTTGTACTTTCAACCATTTGTTTTTATTTTAAACTTTCTGGAAGAAAAAAAAATAGTTGGAAAAGATTTCCCACAGCTGTGGTATTAAAGGTGTCTATAAATATGTATTACCATTCTACCCACCTATTGGTTAAGCAGCCGCCCATGTACAGAGGCTATAGTCCTCGCTGCAGCGGGCCCCGGTTCGAGTCCCGCACCGAGCGGCCCTTTGCTGCATGTCTTCCCCCTCTCTCTGCCCCCTGCTGGGTGGAACAACAAGTGTTTGGGTCTCCATTCCTGTCCCCAGAGCTGAGCCAGCATATCCACCGCCATCACCGGGCCTTCCGAAGTCCCCCACTTGAATGACCCTGAACCTGTAGTTCGAGTCCACGAGTGCCAAAAGCACTATGTAGTTTAAATACTGACTCCCAGTCAGTGGTGGGGCTTTGATGGTCACATGCTTCCCATCTATTGCTCCCAGGCAGTTTGGAAAATTCCACTTCTTCCAGAAGCCGTCAACCACTTCCTCCCAAGTGTGTTGTGTCGGTCTGGGTAGGAACCTCTGCATCATGATTTTTTTCAATGGCAGCACACACCATGTGCACTGAGTTCCTTACTGCAGTGTGGCCCAGGCGGTAGCTATGGGCCACACTGCCTCGTGAGTCCCCAGAAGCCATGTACCTGTGAGGGAAGAAGCAAATGAATATAAGTTATATGCAGTGTTGGTCAAGTTACTTTTAAAAAGTAATTAGTTATAGTTACTAGTTACTGTTTCCAAAAAGGAATTGAGTTAGTAACTCAGTTATCACATTGTAAAAGTAATTAGTTACTCAGCAAAGTAACTTTGGCGTCATTTTTTATGTTCTATAACGCTGTTACGTTCTATAACATCTTTAACATCAAATATGTTTATATTAACTGATTGAATTCACTCAAGGTAAACACAAGAAACTTGTGCTAAAGGGGGGGGGGGGGGGGGGGGATGGACCAGACTCATTGAATATTTCCCTATACTCCCTATAAAGAAGATATAAAAACACTAAATACAGTAATTTAGAACATTCTGTATTTATTTGAACTCAATAGATTGCAGCCTGCCATATGATGCATAGAAATAAATTAATAAATCAATTCTGAGCCGAAAAATGGAGTGTTGTTTGTTTTCGAGTGGCTCCGCCTCCTTCCCTGGGGCTCACGCTAGCTGCATTTGGGCTTGTGGTTGGGTTAGCTAGCTGCATTTGGGCTTGGGGTTGGGTTAACTAGCTGCATTTGGGCTTGGGGTTGGGTTAGCTAGCTGCATTTGGGCTTGGGTTTGGGTTAGCTAGCTGCATTTGGGCTTGGGGTTGGGTTAACTAGCTGCATTTGGGCTTGTGGTTGGGTTAGCTAGCTGCATTTGGGCTTGGGGTTGGGTTAACTAGCTGCATTTGGGCTTGGGGTTGGGTTAGCTAGCTGCATTTGGGCTTGGGTTTGGGTTAGCTAGCTGCATTTGGGCTTGGGGTTGGGTTAACTAGCTGCATTTGGGCTTGTGGTTGGGTTAGCTAGCTGCATTTGGGCTTGGGTTTGGGTTAGCTAGCTGCATTTGGGCTTGGAGTTGTGTTAGCTAGCTGCATTTGGGCTTGTGGTTGGGTTAGCTAGCTGCATTTGGGCCTGGGGTTGGGTTAACTAGCTGCATTTGGGCTTGTGGTTGGGTTAGCTAGCTGCATTTGGGCTTGGGGTTGGGTTAGCTAGCTGCATTTGGGCTTCGGGTTGGGTTAGCTAGCTGCATTTGGGCTTGGAGTTGGGTTAGCTAGCTGCATTTGGGCTTGGGGTTGGGTTAACTAGCTGCATTTGGGCTTGGGGTTGGGTTAGCTAGCTGCATTTGGGCTTGGGGTTGGGTTAGCTAGCTGCATTTGGGCTTGGGGTTGGGTTAGCAGCTGCAGAAGCAACAAGTGTCATATTCGCATGGGTTGATGTGAGGTGCTTCATTAGATTTGAGTTACTTGAGGCAGACGTGGATGAAGTTTTTTTTCCCTGGGCATAGCGTGCATGTTACATACACATTGTTGCCTTTTATCTCCACGGGTGAGAAGTAGTGCCGGTAATTCCAGTTAGAGAACGCTACCTGTGAACTTCCCTGGCTCGTCGCCGCTGTCTTGAGTGTGTTTAGTAGACATCGCGTGCAGTGAGACAGCGTGAGAGGGCTTCCGCCCACTCAGCCAATCATCATCGCATTTGCAACGCTGTCATCATCCCCAGCCCTGCTCTCTCCAGGCAGCTGATGTGTAGCCGAAAGCCTACAACCAAATTGTAGTGACGCGCCACTTTATATTCTCAGTAACGATAACGGCGTTGTAACGATGGGAGAAGTAATTAATTAGATTACTCCGTTACTGGAAAAATAACGCCGTTAGTAACGCCGTTACACTTAAACGCCGTTACTCCCAACACTGGTTATATGTGAACATGTTTTATCCCTTTGTTTCAGCTGACACATGTAAAACCAAGTGGAAGGGGTTAAGAGATACATTTGTAAGAACCCAAAAGAAACCCCTCCCCAGTGGATCGGCGGGCGGCACGCACAAGCAATGGCAGTATTATGAGAAATTGTCATTCCTTTTGCCACACATCCAACCAAGAAGGTACGTATAAATTACTTATTAAATCAAAGTAAATGTCATAAAAAGTACTGAAGCTTCAAACAATATTGTAAATGTAAATGTATTTTATTTATACAGCCCTTTACAGACAATCTTTACGGTGTACCAAAGTGTTTTATAGCAGGTAACAAATAAAGAGAAGAATAAATAAAAACAAATAAAAACAATAAAAGAACAGTGAAAGCAATAAAATACAACAAAATCAATTAAGATAAAATAAGATAAAAGTGTCATCATACTACTGGGTATTAAAAGCAATCCTAAATAAGTAGGTTTTTAGCCTGGATCTGAAGAGGCCCAGGTCAGAAATAAGACGCAGCTGGACGGGGGGCTTATTCCAGAGCCTGGGGGCAGCTTTGGGAAAAGGCTCGCTCACCCCAGGGTTTGTATTCTGACCTGGGCACTTCCAGCAGAAACTGATCTGCTGACCTCAGAGCTCGACCAGGACTGTTAAAAGCTCAGATAAATACGATAGGGCGAGGCCGTTAAGAGCTTTAAAAACACACATTAAAAGTTTAAAATCAGTTCTATAAAGGACAGGAAGCCAATGGAGGGAGTTCAGAACAGGAGTGATGTGCACACGTCTGTTGGTGTTGGTTAAAGACGGGCAGCAGCGTTCTGCACCAGCTGAAGGCGGCTGAGAGAAGACTGGGAGACGCCGACATAAAGTCTGACCTTGAACTTATTAGGGCATGGATGGCTTTCTCAAGGTCATGACGACTTAAAAACATTTTAACTTTGGCCGGGAGACGCAGCTGGAAAAAACTAGTCCTGACGACATTGTTCATTTGTTTGTCCAACCTCAGATCAAAGGTCAAAGGTCACTCCCTGATTTCTGACCGTTGAACTAAGCTTTGAAGACAAGGTGCCAAAGCCAGCCGTCAGTATCCCCAAACACAATGCATTCAGTTCTGTCATCATTTAAATGAAGACAATTTGGGGCCAACACTGCTTAATATCAGCAATACAGTATTGATAACCGTAAGTGCGTTTTTAAAAAATGTGTCTTCAAAGTGGTGCGAACTCATGTATAAAACTATAAAATGTTCATATGCAAATTGTTCCTATGTGTACTTTTTTTTTTCTATAGTTCAAAAGGCAACTTGAGCCTGATACACCAGGAGGAAGAAGAAAGGTCGCCCACCCCTCAGTCATTATCGGGGTCTGAGGATAGTTCCAGCACGCCTGGCATTTCCCTTCCACCGGCAGCTACATCAGCACTGACTACGTTTCGGTCCCGGAGCCCCAGGGACAGGGCGTCAAGACCGGCTGCTGCAGCACCGGCTCCCCGCCAAACCAGAAGGGTCCAAAGGGAGGACACCGACCTCGGGGAGCGGCTGATGTCTTTGTTGGGGCAGCCGGTGCCGAAACCACACGTGCCTGATGGGGAGCTCGATGAGGCCTACCACTTTGCACTGAGCCTTGTGCCAATGTTACACCGATTAAATGCAGACCAGCGGCAACGAGCCAAAATTGAGATTCTCACCGTATTACATAATCTTGAAAGAGGCCAGGCTCAACAACAACCTCCACCCGCTCCGGGACCATCACCGCACCACCAGGCCGATTCCCCCCCAACCACAAACGGGGTCGTTGACACAAATGCTCACGAGTACTTTGAAGATCGTACTTACACGGAGCAATTCTACACGATGTAGACTAACAGACTTTTTGAAAAGCTAAACAGTTACTTTGTACATTTATTACGTTTATATGTGAACATTTTTACTTGAGTGTGAATTCAGGAAGTATTAAAATCTGTTTCTTGAGCTTGTGGTCTGTGATTTCATTTGTTTTACCTCAGTGCCACAGCCAGTGTCCGCTTAGGTTCTATGGCAGCTCTGTAGTTGGTGCTTTGCGTCGTCACTTCAGGGCCGATGAGGGACAGAAGTTCGTCCATCTGCTCTGCGCTCATTCTGAAGTACTGATGGTGGCGTTCAGCCACCAGATGGTAAAAATCGCCTTGTAGTCTCCTTTGCTGGTTGAGGGGATGAACCCAAAACCGGCTCCTTCTCCCTCTGCAGTCCTTCGAGTAAGAGAACTAATGCGAGTGTTTTCCTTCTGCATACAGGCGCTGTATGTGAACAACACACATGAAACAATTATGATGAATGAAACTTATTGTTTCATAACAAAAAAAAGCCACAAATCATTTATCCATGTCTTATCATTCATAACTGGACTTTTAACAGTATGACTATGTAAGTACAGAGTCAATATAGCACAACAACGTAGGACATAATAAAACTACAAATACACAAATATAGAAACTGACAAGCACACTTACCCATGATAGAAGCAGAAAAGCAGAAGATAGATGGTCAAATCAACAGGTTCTTCCACGTCGGAGAAGCAGTAAGCTTGTTGTTGTTTCACTGATACATACAGTGTATCGCGGGATCTCGCGGTCTCGCGTACGTTCCATATTATCGCGGGATCTCCCAATCTCGCGTAAATACGGCTGGCTCGCAATGATACAGTTACATACATGGTTCTTTTTGCTAACTTTTCTATTCATAGATGGAAATTTGCTAATAAAACGCCATATTTTCCCCATTTTATTAAAGATATAGAACTATATTTTAAATCAATAACAGACTCTACTAATGAAAAGGCTCTAAGGACAATTTCTATATGTACATCTTTGCATGTTTTCATCTAACACCCCTGGTTGTTTGTTTACATAACTGTCATGTTATATTGTATTCTTCATTCGTTTGTTTGTTGTATACCTATTTCTGTTTAAATAAAGTATTCAAAAATATAAATAAATAAATAATACGTGCTTTCGGGGGTCCACCATTAAGCCACTGAACGAGGATGCAGTAATCCAAACTACTGTCATATGTACAGCCTGATGGCTGCCTTGCTTCACTCTCTGTCCCCTGCTGTGGTTGGGTGGAGGAGGTGGGCATCAGTGCACTGTGTGATTTGGGGGCTATAATTTGCTCTTGTTTTGAGCAACTACGTAGTTGTAAAATGGGATTGTTATAATATTCATAGTGAATTTCTATGGTTGACAGCACGAGGCAATGGTGACTTTAAAGTTAATACATGTTGTTACAGCTCCAGCGTATTACTTAATCTTTTTGGGGAGTACTTGATTTCATGATTTATTGGCTTCACTTTCAAGTGATTATTGATTTATACATCTTCTGAACCTCAAAAAACACAATCAGACTAAACAAACAGTACCATCATCATTATCATACGGTTGTATTATTTTTTTAAAGGATCTACACCTACAGTTTCATGTAAACTGTCATGAGAGATGGTGTGAAATAAAATGATATGCTGTCTGTTAATCGGTGTCATCTTAAGTATCCTGATCATAAACCATTTACAAAGTATTGTAAATATTTATAATTTTTTTTTGCGCTACTTGACTTATTTGAATTTCCCCCATTGGGGGATGAATAAAGTATTTTTCTATTCTAAACCAATTAAACAACATTAATCAGCATAAACTAGCTGTACTTTAAAAACTTTGGTGTGTTCTAAGCTCCTGAAAAAAGTAAATAAATAAAAAAAATGTTGAGCTACTTGACAAATTTGAATTCCCCCCATTGGGGGATCAATAAAGTATTTTTCTATTCTATTCTATTTCTATTCTATTCTGATAAATATCAGACAGTGTATCTAAGTTAAAATGCAGGGTTTGATCCCCCCCAAAGCGCGGACACAACCAGTATTGCAATGTTTTGGTGTACGTCGAAGCTCAGTCGACTACGCGCATGCGCAAAGGTTTTGTCAACTTCCGGCTAATGACGCTAGGAGGCGGTAGCGGTTCTTTCAGACTTCTACCACGACTTACCCGCGCAACTCGCGTAAAAGGAGGTAGGCCTCAATTTTATTTTTTAATCATATTTAGCTTCATGACTTTATTACAAACCGGGTACAGAATGCATTGACTGCAGGACTTGCATGAACAACCATAGTGGCGCGTTAAACATGCATATTCCCTGAGTTAAAGTCACTTTTTCTGCAAGAATTGGCATACTTTAGCAAATGCTAGCTTAACGAGGGTTACCGCCGTTAGCTAAACTAAGACAGCTTGAGGCTAGAAGCAACCGTAGAAATAATTAAGTGGTAGTTTTGCGTTTTATTTTTATAGTAATATTGAAAAGGTTAAACTGGACCGTGTGTTGTTGAGTTAATAGACCCGTAGCATTGTTCAGCTAATGGTGAAATAACTGTGCAGCGCTGCTAGCCTGCCCTAACAGTTACTATCCTGTTTGGTTTTGAGACCGCGCAACACACATCGATTTGAAAGTTGCATGCCTTGTTTGTAAGCTTTTTTCCAACCATTTTTGTTTTGTTTCCTCTGATTTGCAATTAAAGATACACAACAACCATCCAACTAACAAATACTCAAAAACGCCATGAGTTTAGACGTGAAGAAACTGAAAGTAAACGAGTTAAAGGATGAGCTCCAGCGCCGAGGCCTTGATGCCAGAGGCCTGAAGGCAGATTTGGTGGAGAGGCTGAAATCTGCTCTGGAGGCTGAAGCTCAAGCTGATCCCTCTGAGCAAGCCGAGGCAGGGGAGCAGGATGAATTCAGTCAGGACTACCCAGAAAATGAAGACGATGCTCAAGAACAACAAGGTACGGCTATTTACAGAGGAGCTTCTTTGTTCTTTAATACATAGTAATGCCTTATACATATTGTTTTATTTCATATTAAACTTTTCAATAGGGCAGATAAGTTTTAGTAAGTGTTCACAAGGGATTTCCAATTTTGAGAATATACATACAGACACTGAAAGTGCTATATAAAGTGCAATAGATGCAATGTTTATAAGTCTCTGAGCCATAACGAATTGCTGACCTGGTTTCTGGTTTCGATATTTAAGGAGTCACTTTAAAAGCAGGATATAGGCTAACAATAATAAAATGACAACCCTTGTAATATAGACATAAACAGATGCTAAAACAAATGAAGACAACTGCTAAAAAATGGTCACTGATACGACAATTACAAGGAATAATCGAACAAAAATTTCAAGCCACAGTTAAGAATTATATAAAAAAATCTCAGATGTATGTTGTGACCTGATGAATGTCTGTTTGCAGAGTTTTGCGTAATCATTGAACCATTGTTTCACTGCTGTGTTGAAAGATTGGTGTTACAAGATAGAGTAAGAACGTAAAAGTTCTGGATCTAATTTTTTTTAATGTGCAGAAGCAGCTGAGGACTGTGGTGATGATGAAGATGATGGCAGTGAAGATGATCCACCTCAAGAGGAAGATGAGGGAAGAGATTCAGGTGGTTACTATGAGGAAGAGGAGACGGAAGTCGAGCCCTTCGAAGCTAAAGAGACTTCGGACACGAGTCGTGACATGCCCGACTTCACAGCCGATGAGGATATTCAGGGATCAAACATGACGCCTGAAGAAGAGACCAAGCCGGAGGTGAAGGTTGAGGAGGAGAGCGTCGAGAACAGACAAGGTCATTATCCACTAAACATAACGTGTGCACATTTTTCAGCTACTGGAGCAATTTGTGGGTTTATGATCCTTGATGCCACGGTTGATTCACCATAATAACTTATATGTTAAAGATGTGATTTCTATATTTAAGTGTGCTATAACCCATATACGTACTAATTTTACCGATTTAGAAGTCAAAGTGGAAGTCAAAACGGAAGAAGATGTTGGTCCTGCTGGGGAAGGAGAGCAAGACAGCCAGGAAACAGAACAGCAGCCTGAGCAAGATGCTGCAGACCAGGCTGAGCAAGTCAAAGCGGAAGGTGACAAAGGTGGAAACCAGAGCCGCAAGAGACCGTACGAGGAGAGCCGGGGCTACAGCTACTACGAACACCGCGAGGAGAAGAGGTGAGCCGGCTTCCAACTGGTGTTCTGAATCAGCACGACCACTGTTACATTCAAAAGGACAATAGTGGCTGTATGGCTTGTTAACGTGATACTCTGTCAATGGTTCCCAGATCCCGAACTCCACAGCCTCCTGCTGAAGACGAGGAAGAGAACATAGATGACACTCTTGTAACAATTGATACATGTAAGTTCGACCTCTTACATGCCTGATTTTAAAAGTCCACCCAAGCCCCTGTTTCATATCGTTGGTGATGGAAGCAGACATTCAGGCAGACAAGTGTGTTTTCCACACTTTTCTGGTGCTATGACGGTGGCAACATCAATTTCTGTCTTTGTCGACATATTCTATCCATCTTTGTTAACACAATGCTCTGTCTTCTGTCTGTGCTGAGCTACCACAACATTGTAGCTGAGCTCCAGTCAGCTTTTTGCTCTAAAGCCACTCTGTTGGGACGCCAAAGCTGGAGTCCTGAAATATTCTAGAGATGTTCCTGAGCGGTGCCATCCGGGCTTCTTCTTAAGTGATTCTAAGTGCTTCACATAGAACATCAAAGCATTCAAACTGAGTGTGCAGTTGAAATGTACAACAGAGAAGTGCAGCAAAAGCTATGAATCCAAGAGTCTCAAGTCAGTTAAATGCAGCGATAAAGAGGAAAGTTTTGAGGTTTGAGTTGACGCAGACCTGCAGTTATCTGGGAATTTGTTCATTGTAACTGAATGCAGCCTCTCCATGTTTAGTTCAGAGAACCCCCCCCACCTCTGGAACATTAGTGAGTGAGACCGTGTTTGAACACGTCAGCAAATATCCCTGAATAGTTGTTCTGTGTTTTCTGTGTGAGTGAGTGTGTATGCTAGTGAGAGCTTTTCCTTTCTGCCGACCTTTATTCTACTTTCCATTTCTTCACTGCAAATTTGGATCTGTTCAGACTTGTGTTACTGATGTCAGCTCCATAAGGAGTCTCATCTGCTATTCTAAACTTCTCTGCATCATGAGCTGCCTTTTACTCCTGTTTAAACACTTTGCTGCCTCATGTTCCAAAAGCACAAGCTGGCTTCTGTATATTAATTCACAACTCAACCAAGAACAGTACATCCACAACTATTCTTTTATTATATTTTTTGAGCTTTGACATAAATTTGGCCACATTTGCATTGCTTTTTTGTCTGGTAGCTGTTGAATAGAAGAGATGGTGTAGCGCACACAACCAGGAGTCACCAGAAAGTCTGTTTTTAGCTGCTGAATCAGATGACTTCAACATTTTGCATGTATGCAAAGTGTGAACTGTATTGGCAGTAAGGCCCTTTGATTATCTGAAGAGAGGTGGACTCAGGAGAGTGCTCCAACTTTACAAACCATAGACTTCTGCACCAGAAACACCATAACCTGCAGTCTTGTATCCGTTTTTCTTTAAGTTATCCCTCTGCCTAATGTAACAGGTGTGTCAAAAAAAGGTGCAGCTTAAAAACAAAAGCTCATTTTAAAGCAGAAAACGGCGAAATAAATTCACAGCATATTCTATAAATTACACACATTTCTTTTCAGACAACTGTGATCTGCACTTCAAAGTGTCCCGAGATCGGTACAGCGGGTATCCACTGACCATCGAAGGCTTCGCTTACCTGTGGGCCGGAGCACGAGCCAGTCATGGCGTCTCGCAGGGCCGCGTGTGTTACGAGATGAAGGTAATTTACAAAGAATCAGTACTGTGTACACACGTGTTCATTAATGTTTTTTATTTACTGGTCGGTGGTAAAGTTATTTTTTATGAGCTGTTTAAAAAAAAAAAAAAAGATTAGAAGAAGTTAATAATCCAACACGATGTGATACATAACAAAATGATAATTGTTACAAAAATTAGGTTTAAATCCCTTCTTTATTGGCAAAGAGAGAAAAGTTAAGCCCTTTAGAAACCGACGTAATTCTGACTGATTAGCACTCTGAGTAGTGTGTTTTAGCTCTTTTTACGCCTTCAGCTCATCCTCAGGAGGAAGGAATACTGCCTGCATGGTCCAAACATGCAGGAAGAGGCTGTTTCAACCCTCTTTTTTTTCTTTCTTTTTTTCAGTTTAATGATTTTTGCTAATGCCGTATTAAAAGGCTCGGCTGTTTGGTGCATATGTAAAAACACTTGCGACTGTTAGGAGTGGTTGCACGGTCTTTGCTGCTGGGGTAGCTGCATGCTACATCCGACCCCGTAGTCAAACATGTTCCAGATGGTTGTACATTACAAGCCACAAATCTTTGTGTGTTGAGCGGTTCTCCAGTCTAATCACCAGTTTTTATACCTTCTTCCTGATTTATTTATTTTTTTAAATTTCTTTTTCTCTTCCTTCAGATCAATGAAGAAATTCCTGTGAAGCACCTGCCCAGCAGTGAGCCTGATCCCCATGTGGTCAGAATTGGATGGTCCCTTAACCACTGCAGCACTCAGCTTGGTGAGAAAAGCATCTGTTTGCAACAATAAGCACATTTACAAAATAATACAAAAGCCCCCCCAAAAAAGGACTTTCAAAACTCATGTAGACATGTTGGACTGCTTCTCAAAACCAGGCTAACACACTTGGCTTAAATGAGCCATTTGTATTATTTACATACTCGGAAGTTAAGTCTTTTTTGTTAAGTGTATGTCGATAAAGCCAAATTCTCATGAAAGCTGCTCTCATTCACATACATTTCTGCTTCTTTTGTCTGACAGCCCATTAAAACTACTAGTGAACTCGTGGTTGCTCATTTCAAGGCTGTTGCTCTGCTCCAATAAAATCCTGATTTTTATAACCGCATCGGACAAAACCACCGCTCACGTAACTAAAAGACAACATCTGTGCAGTGAATTCAGCTCTAAACAGAGAAAGTTGGAAGCAGCAACACGTCCTGAACATCTACAATCTCACTGCTTAGGATTAGGGCTGGGCAACGATTAAAATGTTTAATCTAATTAATCGCATGATTTCCCTGATTAATCACGATTAATCGCATTTGTACGCAAAATCCAAAAATGAATCCAAAAGTAGCGTATAGCTTTTAGCATTTAGCTTTATTTTAAATGTGCTGCCATATGAATGAAAGTGCCATAACATTTGTTGTGCAAACACACTTTTAACATCAGCATCTTTCTGTAGTTTTTATGTAGAAGCCTCGCTCCACTGTCTGTTTCCTTGAATGACTTGCTGCTATCAGTTGTGTGTTTTGCCTTTAAGTGATATTTTAGACTGGAACTACTACGCTGAGAAGACAATTCAACTTGGCTGTAAATACAGGAGTTTTTTTCAAATTTATTTTGAAATACGTGCTTTTATGTTGAAACGAGTAAAACAGGAAGTAGCGCCGGTTAGCTCCGTGAGCTTCACACAGAGACCGAGCAGCACCTGTAGCGGTGATGTCCAACTATAAATTGAAAATGGCCGAGTAAAAGTTCCGTACCCTTCTCCATGTTTGGTGGATCTGCCGATTACTTGTTTTCCGGATTCGCAGCAGACAGCAACAGACTTTTACAATAATAAAACCTGCGTTAATGCGCGATAAAATATTTATCGGCGTTAAATAATTAACAAGTTAACGCGATAATAACGAGTTAACTCACCCAGCCTTACTTAGGATATATTTTGGTCGATAGGTTCTTCTCCCGTGCATGTGCAGCGGTCCGACCGGTTCGAGCTGTAACCGCGAGCGTGTGACATGAATCAAAGCCGACTAGTCATTCTAAATGGAGATCGTGTGCTTTGCTTTGTCACGTTTTAGGTGAGGAGCCCTTCTCCTTTGGATATGGAGGAACAGGAAAGAAATCCTCTGACTGCAAGTTTGCAGACTACGGGGAAAAGTTTGGTGAAAATGACGTCATTGGCTGCTACATTGTAAGTAATCATAACAGTTGAAATGTTCTTAAAAGCTTCTTAAGAATTTGTAATTGCTGCTTTTTAGTCTTTGCAACATGTTTTTCATGTTTTTAAGCTCATGATTTTTTTTCTCTGCCTCATGACTGTAATTAACAGGACTTTGAAAGTGAAGACGAAGTGCAGATGGGCTTCTCCAAGAACGGAGTGCATCTGGGTGTGGCTTTCCGAACCACCAAGGAAGAGTTGGCAGGACGCGCCCTGTTCCCTCATGTGCTGGTGAAGAATTGTGCCGTTGAGTTCAACTTTGGACAGAGGCAGGAGCCTTACTTCCCCCCACAGGAGGGATACACCTACATCCACAATCTTAGCATGGAGGACAAGATCAGAGGCACTAAGGGACCTGCCAGCAAATCTGAGTGCGAGGTAGGGCAGCAATGTTATTCATTTAAATGATTTTATTTGTTTCTTTTTATATTCTTTTAATGCTTCTTCCACTCCCTAGTACAATACTTTTATTTTATGTAAAGCACTTTCAGTGTTTCCCACAGAATTTTTGGAAACTATGGGGGGGGGGGTAAATTTGTTCGACTGCAGATTTTATTTTATTTTATTGATTTGCACAAATTCATTCAAATATAACAAAAAAAATACACAATAAAACACAACAAATTAAAAAAAAAAAAAGGAATGTGTGCTGGAGATGTCAGAAACCCTTGTGGGCTTATAAGGAAACCTCATCTTGTCATTAAAACCCAATGATAACAATTGTAATAGAAAATATTTACAGGTTAAAACTAAACTTCATGAAAAATATGAATGGATCATATACAGTGAGTACTTATGCCTTTTTGAGAAACTTGAAAAGGTTGTCCTTGATAATAAAGGGTGTGGGAAGTACACAATGAGTTCAGGAACACATCAGAAGTGGTTTGGTGATGATATCTTTAAAAACAAGAGAGCTATTACAAAATAAAAATCTGAAATGGAATTAACTATGCACACTGAGTAAATGTTCTACCTAAAATGATTTTTCTGGAAACTAAAAGGCTGTGAAAGCTTTATAGTGAGTTCACAAACCCATCCGAAGTGGTTTGGTGTTCATTGGTTGAATATCCAGTGAGAACAAAAAAAGGCGTTGCACTTTTGCGACGGTCCCTAAGCGCTCCGGCTGCCGTAGTTCACTTAGAAGTATATTCGGCGCGGTTACTCTGATCTTTCAGGCTTACTTTGGTGAGTTGATAAAGCCTGTGGTATGTTAGTCTTAGTTTTCTGTAAATATTAATACCATACTGAGGCTAATTGGTGCGGTTTTCGTGACGCTATTACGATTACAAAGCTGGAAAATAGGCGAATGTGAATATAAAACCAACTTCACCCCGCTCCGCCTAGTCGGGACGGTTGAACCACACATGCGGGACGGATGAAACACCTTATTTTAAACAGAAACTATTGAGCTTACTATTTTTTTAAGCAACATACTGGACAACATACTAGTGTACCCGTCAATGCTCAAATTTCACATTATTTCTCAGACTATAAATTGGTCAAAAAAATATGTTTGTCAACGAAATCACGATGATTACAGCTGACCTTTATGCACGCGCACCCACTGATCTATAACGTGTGTCAATCGCCCCGACAGCGACTAATAACACATAAACCTTTTTTGCCACTAAACTTCAAAACTCTGACATTGCACACTTTAGGACATGTTTAATTACTAATTCACCTGTTGTATAGTCATATTGGTTGGTTTTCGAAGGAAATCGCTGTGTTTAAAAAAAAAAAAATCGCTGTGTTTCAAACGATTGGGATTCGGAAACTATGGCGGCCAAAAGGAAACAATGGCGGCCCGCCATAGTTTCCTCAATGTATGGGAAACACTGACTTTGAATTGTTTGTGTATGACATGTGCTATATAAATAAATTTGATTTGATTTGATGGAATGTTTTCGGACACAGGAAAAGACTTGCATCCTAAATAACAAATGACACTCCACGTATTTGTCGTATTAAAGGGATAATCCGGAGTAAAATGCACTTAAGTTCAATTTACGGGATGTTGGGAGTACATACGTTCAGTTGATATCAAAATCATGTCATTCGGATGTGTTTTGAGAATTTCGATTTGACCGTTTTTAGCCAAAAGTCGTTAGCCTGGAAGTGAATGGGGCAAATCATGTCACCGCTACAAAACGCTATTGTTATACCTCTTCTACAGCTCCAAACAACATAACACTTACGTGGTAGTGAGTAGAGCGTCCCTAAAGCCAAACCGAAGTGTCCCGAGGTCTTCATGTGGTCGGATAGAGAGTCCAGAATGAATTTAATCAAGCCAGTACCTTTCCGGAAATGTGTCTGCTGCAGCTGCTGCTGAAGACCGTGGTGAAGTTGGTTTGATATTGGATATTCGACAGATATTCACAATAAGGAAATAAGGTGTCTTTTTTTTTCAAACCAATATTAAACCAACTTCACCACGGTCTGTAGCGGCAGCTGCAGCAGACACATTTCCGGAAAGGTACTGGCTTGATTAAATTAATTCTGGACTCTCTATCCGACCACATGAAGACCTCGAGACACTTCGGTTTGGCTTTAGGGACCCTCTACTCACTACCACGTAAGTGTTATGTTGTTTGGAGCTGTAGAAGAGGTGTAAAAATAGCGTTTTGTAGCGGTGACATGATTTGCCCCATTCACTTCCAGACTAACGACTTTTGGCTGAAAACGGTCAAATCTCATTCTCAAAACCCATCCGAATGACATGATTTTGATGTTAACTCAACGTTTGTACTCCCAACATCCCGTAAATTGATCTAAAGTGCATTGTACTCCGGATTATCCCTTCTAATACGATGATTTAGCCCATGAACTTGTCCCCTTGTTTCAGATTTTGATGATGGTTGGTCTGCCTGCCTGTGGAAAGACCACATGGGCCATAAAGCATGCAGAATCCAATCCTGAGAAGAAATACAACATCCTGGGCACAAACGCCATCATGGACAAGATGAAGGTCCGTTTTCACAACCGTCACAGTCGCGGCGAACATTCAGAAACGTTGGCTTCACATAACTGTGTCTCCGTTTGCCGTGAAGGTGATGGGTCTGCGGCGCCAGAAGAACTACGCCGGGCGCTGGGATGTTCTGATCCAGCAGGCCACCCAGTGTCTGAACAGACTGATCGAGATCGCCGCTCGCAAGAGACGCAACTACATCCTGGATCAGGTACTGCTCCTCGACCTACACTCTGTTCTCACACTCACCACAGTCAGTCAATGTGCCCTGATGATCACCTTTTCTCTAATGGATTATTTATTTATCTTTCAGGGGGTCTCTGTGTATTATAGAGTAGAAGAAGCATTGATCACCCTCTTGTCACTTGCTTGTCATGCATTGTAAACGAAACTGATTATCATAAGTGACAGAATATGTCGTGTTTTCATCCTTCAGTATAAATGCACTTGCTATTTCTTGTCATAATACAGTATTGTTTGTCTTGTGAATTTCAACAATGTACAAGTAAACCATGACTATGTAAAGATGTTGAGAAACAAGTAAGCTCTGACTGGTGAGTAAGAAAAACACCTTCTGTTGCTAATTTGATAAGACAGAGTTGATGGCTTTTTAAAAGGCTTTTTTTAAGTGAGATACATGGAACATTTGAGTTTGTTTTTTAATAAATTGACCCTGAAGGTAAGTACTGACTAACAGTTTTAGATTTTCAGATCCTTATGTTCAGCTAAAGTGAGAAAAGGTAGGTGGGTCAGGCGGCTCTGTGTCTTTTCTCTGGACACTGTGAGTATGAGCAGGTAGGTTATATCTGTCTGTTGTTGTCTGGTATGGGACGGGAATTCATTTGAAGATGAAGGTAAGTGGAGGTGAGTGGGGGGACCCATCATAGAGTAGTTTTTCTTTGTCGATTAATTGGGAAATTAGTTCTGCTGCACCTGAAATAAAGAACTCGTGGGAGAATGGTTAATTTTCAGACGTTTTTTTTTAGTATTTCTTAATTTTGCTTCCATCACAGATCTGGAATTAGACAAGTTACAGTTATAAGCTTCTGAATTTGTCACAGATGAAAAGCTAAAATACATTTATATATATTTATGTAAGTTTTTGTCCATAAAGCTCCCGATTAAACCCGTAAATTTCTTTATAGTAAGATTATGTTTTTATTTCAATTTCAGTAGTCGTGTACCTCCTGCCCCTCGACTCTTAGAATGAGACGTAACCGTAACGCCACACGATAAGTTTTACATTAACCGCATGTCATTTTGTAACATATACGTAAAAAGCTAGTGGAGAGTGGGCAGGTGTGTATGTTACTGTGCATCACATTGTGGAGAGTAGTTGCTATATCGAGTGTCGAGCGTCTTCAACACGCATGCTGCTTTTCTACTAACGGTGAACCCGAGCGGACAATAAACATAAATTAGCCGTCAGGAAAAGAAACAAAACGCTAATGACCAGTTGGAGGCGAGAGTTTCCTGTTGAGAAGCTAACAAATGAGTGCTACATCAGGAAATATGTAGGAATAGGACATTTTTTAAGCTCGATCTGCAGAAACTGTGATCCCCACTGCTTGCCAAATGCAGATATTGTTTATATTGTGGCCTGATTTATTAAAACTCACAGTTTGGAACTCTTAATCTGTTAACTTTGCTACTCCCGCGAGGCCCAACTGTTTTGTGTATTGTCTTAAGAGCTCACGCTGTGTCTTTAACGATCAGACTGATTGAAACCGCAGTTTTCTTTGTCAGCGATTTATTGTTAAAGAGATGTTCCACCCATCCATCCATTTTTCTATACCCGCTTAATCCAGTTTAGGGCAGCGGACAGGCTGGAGCGTATCCCAGCTGTGATTGGGCGAGAGGCGGGGTGCACCCTGGACAGGTCGCCGGTCGTTAAAGAGTCGTTTAGAAATAGAAAGCACTTAGTGTCATTGTTAAATTTAAAGGTACAAACCAAACAGCAGGTATTCCACAAACATGCTTTAGAGGAGGTGAACCAGACTGTGATCCTGTTCTCTATATATCTTTATGGTACGTCGGTACTGATCGAGCAGGGTGTGAGAGTCCCGTCGTGAAGTTGATGCTTGTGGGAATGTTGCAAAAACACAACATTCCTTGTTTCGTTTGAGTTGGCAGATAACTGGACGGGGATACTTCTGTTTAGATTAGCCACATAGCTTTCACTGCAGGAGCCGTTTAACAGGTAAACAGTAGCTGATTGAATTCATTTGTTACAATTATGACAAAGACTACATTAGTACCCAGAAAATCTGCTAGTCTGTCATGAGTTCTGGTGTCGAGGACATTAATCGCACACTGCTTTATGAAAGCGTCTACAAAGCTTCGTTATTGTTCTGATTAATCGATTCTGACGGTAGAAACGCATTCTGTGGATTTAACAAATAATGATTAATGATTGCAGTAGGATGACCTTTGTTGAAATAATAAAGTCAGAAGTATGGATCAGTCCGTTCAGAGAGAGCCGTCTGCTGCTGGTTAGAAGGAATAAGTTCTGTGCATCAGTTTGTCATGATTCAGACTTTGTTCTTTACCTAACTTGTAAATCATCCTGGTCGAGACGTTTTTAAAGAGCTGAGGAAACGTGTCATGTGACGTTCGCTGAAATATTCCTGCTAAAGTGACTGCTTTCATCTCAGTGAAAACAAAACTAGTTTTATTTGGATGAGCAGACTTTTTACTCGACCCTGACAGGTTTCTGAGGCCCGTGGTTTCATATAATCAGTCATCAGTTTAATACAAAACATTGCTGTGATATTTGACTCATTTACATTTGTTTAACAGATCCGTCCGGTTGTCAAAACAGTCTCATTTTAGCTACATTGAAGCTATTCATGCCTTCGTTTTCCCCTCGACATGTTGATAGGGATTCCCTTTATGTGGGTACAGAATCCTCTTTTCTGCTTTGTTTCCAGCTGGTGCTAAAATGTCTTTTTATGCGTCATATATAGGGCTGGAGGGATACACTAATCTCACGATACGATGCACGAGATTCAGCCAACGATTCGATACTCTTACATCATTTTCTGGGAGGTAAAAAGGGACAGCGTGCTTTGACATGAATCGTCGCTGATTGGACTGTTGGTCTGACCTTTGAACCGGAAGCACAACACCGCCAGACAAACCGAAACAAACGAACATGTCACAAACGTGAGAGCTGTGCACTTTATATATGACTATTATATCACCGTTTTGTATTATATTAATGTTTTGTGTTTTCACTAATTGTAACGTATATATCGCAGTATGGATAAAATTGCTAAGCCCTGGTCAGATAACGGCTCACGTGCTTTCCTTCGTGTTTGTTTTAGGATTGTTTTTAAGACCTGATCTGAATTTTTATATCGTTATGCTCCAGCTATAAGACGGAGGACGGCTAATAACGTGCATTTAGATGTTCTAATCACAAAAACTGGAGACCGTGCTGCTTACTTACCTGCTCATATGAGAAACTGCTAAGACCGTAGACGCTTTCAGGGGTGCTATTTAAGAGCTGTTTGAGCAGAAGAGAGTTTGACATCGAAATTTGATCCGGTCCTTCTGTTGTTTTTTAACATGAATGTGGATTTTACTGCGTTTCTTACTTTAACTTATTGTGTTTTGTTGCTCATGATTTGTGAAAATTGAAACTTTCAGGTACTTGGAAGTCTTCCTGTCGCACTGTAATCAGTAGAAATAATCCAGATTATTTGAGAGTATAAAAGTGATGATCTGGATTGGAATCGATCGTGTCGTCATGGTAACACGTCAGTTTGTGATATATTGTGGGGTTGACGCGTTTTGTTCTCACTGTTTTGTGGCTGTAGGTAGTCTTGATTTTAAATGCTCGCCGCCTGCACGGCCTTCAGTATTAACACTTTTAAAACATTTAGACATGTTGCCTCTGCATGGATACCTGCTTCAACATCAGCGTTGATATCTGCTTTAATTGAGTAGTTTGAATCTCAGTGTTTTTAGAAAACAGTGTAGCCAGGTGTGATGGTTGTGGGGTCCCTCTTTTTATAATTAACATTCAGCAGCGGTCGCCGGGTCCCTGGATGTGCAGCGGCTGTGAGGTGAGTCTGTTGAGTGACGAGAGGCCACTAGTACCTGAAAAAACCGTAGACTGACATCCAAGCCAAACCTCTCTCACTTGATTATTGCAGGGTTCCAGCTTCCTTCCAGTGGAAAGCCATTACAAGTAAACAATAACAAACAAGCTTCTACTTCTTTCTTGTCACCATTGCTAGACAAATGTATATGGATCAGCAAGGAGACGAAAAATGCGTCCTTTTGAAGGTTTTCAACGCAAGGCTATTGTAATTTGTCCCACGGACGAGGATTTTAAAGAACGAACATTAAAGCAAACCAATGAGCAGGGGAAGGATGTGCCCGATCATGCTGTTTTAGAAATGAAAGGTAGGAATGCTGTGGAAACCACAAATAAAACACCAGATCTACTTTTTACTATTTTCTATGTGTTGTCTCTAAAAAAAATCAAACTTGGAAGATGTCCCCTCCCCCTTTTCCCCGTCATAGCCTTTGGCCAGATATCAGACCTGGACATTTTTTATTTTTTTTTAAACAGTCCACATAAAATTGATTCTTATTTTTGCCCTCTTTGCCACTTTTCATTCAGCTTACTTCTAAAGCACTGCAAACTGAGACTTGGGCCCTGTTGAGGTCGTGTAATGGCACAGCTAATATCGTACAATTGGCTACCTCGGAAAAAAGGATGTTTCCAAATGGGAAAACTTGCAAGCAGACACATGGGTCGAATTGTTGGACGTTAACTCGTAACATGGTCTAATGAGCAGTCCTTGGTTTGCAGTGCTGTTTCACCAATCCTTTAGTTGTCCTTTTTGTCCCCTCCCCACCTCTACTGAAGTCCCCTCCCTCTCCTACGTCTGCTACAACAAATGTTTCCTCCATGCTTCTTGGAGGTGATGTTTGTTCCCTTTACCTTGTCATCTGCTGTCATTTTCTGCTCTTAGTTTCTCTAATTTGCGCTGCCCATGTATTGTAGTAATTAGTTTTTATTTTGTCTTCCGGTGGTGTGGCTGCTCTGGTCCTCACTACACCCCCCCCCTGCCCCTCTCTTTCTCTCTTTCTCTGTGCCTCTCCATCCATCTCTGGCTGGATGGGCTGTCTTTGTCCTCCTCCTGTGGTCATCTCTGTCACTCTTCAAGCCAACTTTACTCTCCCCGAGCCTTGCGACTTCCTGGAGGCGGTGACGTACGCTGAGCTGGAGTGTGACGAGGCTGAAAAGCTGGTGAAGCAGTACAATGAGGACGGTCGCAAGGCTGGCCCGCCCCCTGAGAAACGCTTTGACAACAGGCAGGTCGGGTTCCGCGGCCGTGGTGGTAGTGGTGGGGGTAACTTCCAGCGGTATGACAGCCGCGATGGCTCCCGTGGTAGCTACCAAAGCCGCACTGGAGACGGAGGAAGTGGATACAGAGGAGGTGAGACACTTTTGCCTTAATTCTTTCCATCTGTGGCATGTTGCACCGTCAGAATGATAGATTCTGTGTCTTATTGTGTCATTTTAATTCATTTTTTTATGTTGTAAAACAATTCATTGTCAGAAAGTGTTTGATTTTTAACAACAAATCATATGTAACAAATGTGTATACTATGCATTCATAAGGCCAGAAGAAAATCGTGAGGGACCGAGCCGGTTAGACATGAGGACACAGAAATAATTGAAGGAAAATGGGTTTATTCCCAAAAAATAACGAACTTTAAACAATAATTACAGGGCCCTTAAGAGGTCAAATGAGGAAACTAAATTCAAAGACAAAAATCAAGATTTTAACATAACCTTAAGGTAACAGTTCAAAAACTAACAAAGCTGACTTGACACGCAACAAACAAAGGGGACTTAAATGTTGGCTGATCAGACCATTACACACTGAGGAAGAGGGAAGGGAAACATCGACACAAATTTAACTAACAAAAGTAAATACACACAGTTAGCTCAAAGCAAAAATGAAAAGACTCCATAGTCTTCCCCCCTCTAGTTGGTATCACCCAATCAATCTGGGATCTGAGCGGAGTGTTTCGTTCAAGCCAATTGGAATTCAATTCATTGTAATCATAATCAACACTGTGTACAATTTAAAAAGTCGGTTAGATGTAAAAGAAGCACCACAAACAAAGACATGTCGCAGTCTGTTCACCAACATCTTCCTGTGTGATGTAATAGGGTGAAAGAAATTAGGTGTTTTATATCAGAATAAAGAATAACTCGAACCCTAATCCGTTCATAGTACAGTTCCCAGAGCCACAAATGTTTGATGTTTGCCCTTTTTATTCCAAAGATGTATACATTTTTAAAACTCAAACCTGAAACTACTGCTTCTGTTTTTCATTGCTTATACTGTTTTGTATTGATTTTATGTAAGAACAGCTAGGGCTGTCGCGATAACCGCAAAATGCAATCACCGCGGTGCTGAGAGGACCTCCGCGGTGCGTGTCCAGGCCACCGCCCACCGCACGCCCCCTTGCACGCGCAGAACAACTCGAGAAACTAAGAGTTTTTAAGACTGCACAGTAGATACAAAGCGACTGACAGAACTGATACTTTTTTTAAGCCAGCACAGTAATAATGATGCATTGTATATTCCCCGCAAGGCAGGAGAAACACATTGACACAGCTAGGTGGCGTGTTTCTGTCGTCATCTTTGCATATAGGCACCGCACACGCACACACGTCTGCATGCTACTCGTTGTGGTCTCATTCTCCCTCAGCAGCTGATATTACAAGAATATGCCTACTCAGTGTCGTAGCAATAGAAGTTAAAATAAAATGCAGTGGCCTACCTTTATCTCGGCTTTACTCCTCTGCCTAGTCCGGACACTTTATGGCTTTGAATCTTCCCTTATTATCCATGTGTAACGTTGTAAATGTGACTTTCTAATATCAACAATAAACCACAGAACCACAGCTCGGTGTGCACATTTGCTGTTGGGAAATACCTGATCATTTCAACAAAACTGTGTAGGTGAAACTATTTAAAAAAAAAAAAAACATTTAAAAAATGTGCCGTGCCAGAAATAAGCTCTAACAACTTCGCGGAAACAGTTAAAGTTCAGCTTGGGTTGGTTGGTCGGCGGCAGTCTGTTGACACGTGAGCTCAACTGCTGCACTGATCTGCTTCGTTTTTCTCCGTCATTACTAAACAAAACGTGCGCAGGTCTGCAACAGTGTTGATATTTGCCATGTGACACTGGCAACAATGTTGCAGAACTGGGGTATGCGCTGCTTGATCTCCGCTATGTTGGTCTGTGAGCGAGTAAATGACAGGCAAAGCAAAGTGAAATGTCAGAATTGCTGGGAAAAAAGACGGATTATGTGCTCGATTTTCATCTAACATTGCGTGTCGTGGAAAGTAGCCTAATGAACAAAAATGCGATATCACCGCACACCGCGCTGTTGAGCGGCTATGAGTCACCGCGGTGGGAATTCCCTCACCGCGACAGCCCTAAGAACAGCAAAAAAAAAAACGTGATTTGAGCTTGAATTTTAATGTACTTTATACATTAGGAGCCACACACAGGACATAATGTTTCTGTATCCTGTAAAGTCACATAAATGTTTATTGTAACACGATTTTTGTGTCGCAGGCTACAATCGCGGCGGCAGCTATAACCAGAACAGGTGGGGCAACAGCTACCGTGACGGAGGCTCTGAGGCACGTGGTGGATACAGCCGCAACCAGCAGTCAGGGGGAAGCTACAACCGCCCAGCTCCTTACAACAAAGGAGGATACAACCAGGTGACGGCATGACCTTTGAAGTGGTAAAAGGGGGATTTAAAAAAGAAAAGCAACTGTTAAATGATTATATTGTCATTGTCATCAGCAGGGCTACAGCCAGAGCTACAATCAGGGCTACAACCAGGGCACCTACAACCAGAATTACTATGGCAACTACAGTCAGTACCCAGCATACAGTCAGAGCTACAGCCAGACACCTGCCACTGGACAGACGTACAACCACCACCAGCAACAGCCAGCGCAGCAACAACAACAACAACCGCAGCAGCAACAGCAAACACCGCAGAGCTACAACCAGCAATATCAGCAGGTGGATGTTGCATCTTCCTACGTTTGTGCACGTCACCAGACGGGTGACGCGGCGCTAAAGTCTGACGGTTCAGATTGTTACACAAGAATGGTTCAGGTCCACTTCTAGAGTAGTGACACCCCCGTTCTCCCTATCAGCAAAGATCACCCGACGTCGCGGTATACGTCATCGTAGCATTTGACCAATCGGCAGAGACCAGGAACGCGGCAAACTTTCTCTTTTTTTTCTGATAGCGGGGGGGGGGGGGGGGGGGAACGCTGCGTTGACTCGTCTCGCGGTAGAAATTTGATCGGTATAACAAACCTAACCACGGTAAGTTGATGTTACTCACACATTTTACAGTTTAATATTTGTGTCATGACGTAAGTGTTGTTTGTGGAGATCTTTTTAGGGAAATTAGTGAAATTACAGCATGAAAAATCCGGTGACCACATTTGATCATACGCACGTTTATGGTAAACATTGGAAGTGTCCGTTTTTGGACGTTTCCCAACCAGGTAGGCCGTTCAAGCCGTTCTTTCATGTACAAATAAGACAAAAGAGCTTAGGAAAGTATGTTTTAATGTTGCCTAAGATTTTTATAGAACTTTACAGAGATTCAGATGTAATTATAACATTATGACATTAGACATTTTGAAGCTATAAATAGTGAATATTAGTGTTTTTTTTGTCAGTTTATGACCGTATAAAGTTGTTTTTATTTTTTAGATTAATGGTTTTTCTAAGTCTATACAATGCTTCAGAGAGAATTTTAACCCATTTCTAGATGGGCAATATAAGGGATTCTTTTTCAGTTTGTGACCTTATTACAGTTTTATTCTGTTTATTTTGTAGTTTTCTGGGATTTTTATTGGGAGCTTTGGCAAGCGGAAGAGGACAGCTGTCATGCCAGCCCATCCTGCCATCAGTGATGATGACGATGACGATGTCATTGACCCCGACTTTGTCCCACTTGACCACAGCCAGGACATTCCAGGCTCAGGTGGTACCATCCCCTCTGCCAAGAGGAAATGTCTGCAGCGTGCAGTGGAGGTGCTACAGGACGGTGACAGTTACGGAGAAAACAGTGAGGATGATGATAATGAGCAGCCAGCACCACCAGCCAAGAGGCCCATTAAACCTTGTAAGACAGCAGCCAGGCCGACCACTTGGCACAAAGTTGACCTGAACAACCCACCCCTGCCTGAATACCAGCATCCCACCCCTGACATCATTCAAACCCCTTTTCAGTACTTTGCAAGGTACTTTGATGCCCAAGTCATCGGTCTCCCATCTGTCATAGATTACTGGGCCATGGAGACCAGGGTCCCTCAATTTGCCAACCTGATGTCTTCAGAGATTCAAGCTGCTGAATAGTGGATTCAGCAGTGGATTCAAAACACTGGATAGTGTAGTGGTAAGATTGCCACCTTTTGTGTAGGTGACCTGGGTTCAAATCCCCTGCATAAAAGGTTCTACCTCCAGTAGGGGTCCTTAGGCAAGACCCCCTTACCCTACTTGCCTACCTGGAAGTCACTGTGGATAAAAGCGTCTGCCAAATGCATAGACATGCTGACAAGTGTCATCCACATCAATGACAACACGGAGATCCCCGGCACCACTGATAGCTTCTCCAAAGTCCGGCCGTTGTTCAGCTTCCTCTCTACCGCCTTCAGGCAGGAGCCGCAGACACCCAAGCAATCTGTGGATGAGGTGATTGTTGCTTTCAAAGGGAAGACGGCTGGCAATCTGAGGAAATACATTAGAAACAGGCCTGACAAGTGGGGTTTTAAATTGTTTACCAGGGCCTCTGAAGATGGCTTTGTCCATGACATGGTGCTGTACCAGGCCAAGACTACCCTGGAAGCCCATGATGTCCCGCTGTCACCTCAACAAAAGGCCTTGGGAGCCACCAGCCAGATTGTCTCTGCCCTGGCCAGCACCATGTCCTCCCCCGCCACCACGGCCATCTTTGCTGACCAGTTTTTTACCAGCTTGGAGCTCGTGCGGCACCTCCGAGACCAGAATTGCAGGTACACGGGGACAGCCAGGGTCAGTAGAATAAGAAACCTTCCACTCAAGTCCATCAAGGAGTTGGAGAACAAGGCTGTCCCTCTCGGTATGTGTGACTACGTCTCCAGCGATGACGGGATACTGGCTGTACGCTGGAAGGACAACAAAGGGGCCCGTGAGCTGCCCAGCTGCCATCAGGAGTTATAATGCCCACATGGGGGGAATTGGCAAAAGTGACATGCTGGTACACCTCTACCGCACCCCTATGACGTCAAAGAGGTGGGACATGCGTCTCTTTGCTTACACCATTGATGTCAGCCTCACAAACGCCTGAGTTTTGTACAAGCGTGACTGCAAGGCCCTCGGTGTGTATGGCAAGTCTCTTAAAAGATTTCAGAGTCCAGGGTTGTGTTCGAAACCGCATACTATATACTACATACTTCCATACTGCATACTCATCGATCAGACAGTATGCAGAGCGTTTACCCACAATGCATTTCGTTCCTGCCCGAGCCGAAATCAGCCGGCCTGAAGCTGATTTCGCTTAAGCTCTAAACTCTGTAAACTTTAGCAACATTTGAAACATTTTCAGGCGAGAAAGTAGTCGTTTAGATCCCCAACGTGTTGAAAACCTGACAAAATACCGGCTGTTTACAATTTTGTTCCCACGAATTCGGCGCTACTAAAGCTAGCCGCAGTGAGCAACGCACTTCCGGTTATTTTCACAAAATAAAATACCCGTTGCCTTTTATCATAGGGAAAGCCATTACGTTACAATTGGTGCTTTTGTTTTGAAAACAGGAAGTGAACCTACCCTCGTTGTAGCTAGCTTGAAACTGCCGTTTTGACAGGAAATGACGATTGGCGACGTCATGTTACGTTGCATCTTGGGTAGTTTGACTATGAGTAGTAACCTCATGATGCATACCCAACATTTCAGAGAATCTAGTATGCATCCGGGAAAAAAGTCAGTATGAGTAGTAGGAGTAGTATGCGGTTTCGAACACAGTCCAGGTGTTCCTGGGTGCCGGCCACCAGAGGTCAGCCATGTCCAGAAGAGGCTCATCTTCATCTGTTGACAGCTGGACCCCCAGTGATGAGGATGTCCCTACGCCTGTCCGGGGGCACCGCAGCCACACCCCAAGTGGGGCTTTTTGCGGTTTGATCAGTCCCGGTTCCACGCACCTGTACACGCTATAAAAAACCAAACCTGCAAGCGCTGCAGCAGGAAAGGCAACATTTACAGGTCAAACGTGGTCTGCCGTATCTGCAAAGCCCACCTCTGCTTGAACAGTGAGCGGAACTGGAAATGCCACCAAGAAAAGTCTAGTGATGAAGTTCACTAGTTAGTATTCATGGATTGTATGATGTTCTGGTGTTCTAATGTATTATTGCAACAAGCCAGAAGTGTTCTAAAATAAACATTTCTTGCCGTTTGTGTTTTCTTAAACTTCCTGGATTTAAATTTATTTATTTATTTTTTACCACAATCGGGCAAGGAACCAAAAATGGTCACTTTGTGAATTCTACCGTCAATTCTCCTAGAATAATGATCTACGGTTTAAATGTTGTAATGAGTTTGCAGATGCCGTTCCGCATGCAGCTCTAATAAACATAGAAGACGACGTTCAGAATCTTAAGCCCCAAAAACTGGTGCTTCGCTGGCTCCAGCTCTGTGCTGGTCCAGAGCAAAGAACCAAACCGGAACCAGCCGAGATGTCGTGTATAAAAATGTAGTTTTAATATGATGGAGTTGAAGCATCTTCTAACTGCTGCGTTTCTTTCCCCCGTCTACAGTATGCTCAGCAGTGGCAGCAGTACTACCAGAACCAGAACCAGTGGAACCAGTATTACAGCCAGTACGGCGGATATCCTGGACAGGGAAGCCAAGGCTCGTCCTCTGGTTCCCAGTAGCCTCGTCCTGCTTCTGCACCTGCATCCGCCACTGCCCCCCCCCCCCCCCCCAACACCTCTGACCTCTGCAGCAAATTGATTTTTGTACAGTCCCACATTACGTCACATTACGTTTCGTCTGGTTTGACACAGTAGCCTTCATTCCTCACCTATCAATGTGCGCATAAAGTTGTAAACCGTTTGATGTCTTCTTGTTATTTTTACTGAATCGAGTCTTACTTTAAACATTGATTGTGAGGTGGTAGATTGATAGCTCGCGAAACATTAAATGAATGTTAATGATTATGCATCTAATGTGGATGTCAGGACTACATTTCTGACAGATTGAAGAGGTAATTGTATATTTTTAGGATGCAAAGTGTGAAAAATGACGGGGAAAAAGAGTCATTTTTGCCTGCTTTGAGAAGCTTAACAAAGAACAAAATGCATGCTTTTTACCTTCATGACCTTTTCCAATGTCTTGCTCTTTACTTTTCACTTGCAGAGTGAGCACATTTTATTTACCGCAATAGAAACCAAGCATTATGGAACCTTTCTTTTTTTTTTAAATAGGTGTTGATACTGTAGTATTTAATCCAGCCTTTGATTAAGATTTTTTTGCCATTCTTGTTGGGAAGTTGTATTTGCAGGGTTTTTTTTTTTTTCTCTTCCTTTGTGATTGCTGTTTGTTGAGTCCGGTAGTTAAATCCTGTTCTGTCAAGCCAGTTCTTTTCTAACTTTAAATGAAAATCTGATTTCGACCAGTTCCGCAAGCTGTCTCGTCTTTATACAATAAACACAGTTGTATACACATGAAGATGTTTTGGGATGGAATGAATTAAGGCAAACACAACAGATGCTTTTTTTATCATTGTTGATGTTTCTTATATTTCATTAAAAGTGAAAACAGGTGGAAAAAAGACGCCGAAAACAATTTTCAAATCTCGGGACTGTTTTTTGATCCAGTGCAGTCCTCCTGAAGTCCAAAATGTTTTCAGGGTAGGAAATAAACACTTTGTTTGCTCGCTGCATTTATATTACTCCAAACTAAAGAGGAAAATGTAATCAACCACTTTCAAGAAACTGATCTGACCGGGTCAAGATCCCATAAAGCGATAGTTCGCCTCTTTTGACTTGAAGCTGTGTGACATCCCATATTAGCAACATCATTTATGAACATCTTCTTACCCCCTGCTGCGTCCTGTGAGCAGAGTTCCAGCCTCGTTTTGGTGTTGATGAAGGTAGTCCGGCTAGTTGGCTGGGGTTTAAAAAATAAAGGGTCTTGCTTCTGAAAACAATATGCGTTCAACAGAGTAATACATTTGCACTGGAAAAAATGCCCCTCCAAAAATAAGTAAGAAAAACAACTAATACAAGACGTTTTTAGATAGATAAATACTTCATTCATCCCACTGCTTAAAATAAGCAAAAAAAACTGCCAATGGAACTAGTGAAAATCGGCTTATCAAGATTTCTTGAAATAAAATGTGATATTTGGGACTTTTGAGATAAAAGTGATCTTGAAATTAGCTTAAAAACCTCTTCAAAAGTAAAAAAAAAGCTTGTTTCATATGAAATCCGACTCAAAACAATTTGTTTTCAAGACTTTTTCATTTAACAAGATATTCCAGATGTATTGTCTGCAAACAAGTCCCTATATCTGGCTGAAATAGTACTTGTTAGGCAGTTTTGTCTAATTTTCCAGTGTGTATGACAAAATAGTTCTCCAGGAAAAAGTCAGACCTCACAATCGCTTGGCCCTATTTACTCTCCCTTCGTATCACTGCCTGCTGTCGCCTGCCGACAGCCACGCCTGTTACGGTGTTTGCTGCTCGGTCTGTACAGCGCAGTGATACGAAGGGAGAGAAAATAGGGCTAAGCGATTGTGAGGTCTGACTTTTTCCTGGAGAACGATTTTGTGATGCAAATGTATTACTCTGTTGAACGCATATTGTTTTCAGAAGCAAGACGCTTTATTTTTTAAACCCCAGCCAACTAGCCGGACTACTTTTGTCGACACCAAAACGAGGCTGGAACTCTGCTCACAGGACGCAGCAGGGGGTAAGAACATGTTCATAAATGATGTTGCTAATATGGGATGTCATACAGCTTCATGTCAAAAGAGGCGAACTATCCCTTTAATGGTGGTTGATTGTGGACAAATGCACCATATCAGATATTAAGGGCTTCAGTGGTAACGGTACCTGTGAGAGACTTATCTTACAGAATGTGTGCATCACTCAATCCTAAGCCAAATAAATAGCATTAATATGCATTTTAGTCTTAAAATTCATGATCAGAGTCGTCACATAGCTGCCAAAGTTCAACTGACCCAGAATTTCTTTGAGGTTAGCGTTCATTTCCTCTCCTGCGTTTCTAACGAATCCACATGATCAGGAATTCTGTGAAGATTTGTCATTAAAGGCTCTGTGGAGTTTGAGAAGAACTGTAGCACCAGAAATCAAAGGCACCGATTTAGAAACAATACGAGACGTTCATAAATTACAGAAGAGAAAAAAAATAAAATGTTTGAAGCCTAATATTCAAACTGGAAAGACTGACACAAAGAAATGAAATGAAACAAAAAAGACAATGTCACAACTATTGTTAAAACACAAAGGAGTCCGTTAAGGATGGGTGGTATTCCAGTGTGGAAGGATCTGTAAGTCTCATCAGTTCAACACCAGCTTTGACAGAGATGTGGAGGTGGCTGCGCGCTTGTCCGTGCGGGGGAACCAGCGCTCAGTCTGGCTCTCTGCTTTCGTCTTTGTGCAGATGCAGCTCCTCCATCTTCTCCTGAAGGAAGGAAACGGGCATGGAGCAGCCTCGGGCTCTGTGCGGCAGCGTGTTGGCCTACAACACAAACCGATGACAAGTTTATCAGCAAGAAAAATGTCCGCAAACGTATCCAAAAAAGTTCTTTAGTGAACAGTGACACTGGCTTGTTAAGGATTAAACCAACTGTCCGTACACAGAATGGTTGTTTTTGCAATTTGAAAGATAAAATGAAACCGAAATCCACTCTGGAAAAAATCAAAGCCTTACCATTTTTGCTTCTCAAAACAATATGCGTTCAAATGAGTAATACATTTGCATCACAAAATGGTTCTCCAGGAAAAAGTCAGACCTCACAATCGCTTGGCCCTATTTTCTCTCCCTTCATATCACTGCCTGCTGTGTAGATCTTTTGAATGGATATTGTTTTGAGAAGCAAAACGCTTTATTTTTTAAACCCCAGCCAACTAGCCGGACTACCTTCATCAACGCCAAAACGAGGCTGGAACTCTGCTCACAGGACGCAGCAGGGGGTAAGAAGATGTTCATAAATGATGTTGCTGATATGGGATGTCATACAGCTTCATGTCAAAAGAGGCGAACTATCCCTTTAAAGAATCTAAAAGCTCTCACTGTGTGGAAGCGATGTACTGGTTTATAATTATTCAGCTGCATTGTTCAAAGGCGTTTTGACCTAAAACTAGGACAAAAGGCCAGAGAAAGCCAAGAAATCCTTTAATCCCTTATGAAGACTTTTCAAGGGCGAAGAGTTTCCGGCACGACTTCACCTACTTTCAAGGTGCGCGAGGCAAAAAGAAAGGAGCTCAGACCTGCAGCAACACTCGCAGTATTTAGCTCAGCTTTGTTTTCCCAGCATGCTTCAGTTTGTGACCTTCCTGACGAAGGATGAGGAGTCAAATAAAAGCCGTTCTCACCCTTCTCTCTGGAGACGCGTGTACAACAGAGTTGAGGTAGTTTCCTCTTCTGTCCCTTTTCTCGGGCGTCCACACTCCAGGATCCGTCTGAGTGGAGCGATTCGACAGCGTCGCGTCGCCAGCGTTATTTTTCCAATCCGAAGGGCCCCTGTTTTGTTCCGTCTCGTTGCTCTGAGGGAAAACAAAGGACTCCTCTTCGGAACCTGACAGAGAACATCAGACATCAGTGCACTGAGATCACCCGAGCGCATTGTGTGGGTGATGGAGAAAGCACGTACTCCAGCTGTTGCCCTTGGCTCTGGAGATGGGGGCAGGGGTGCACGGGCAGGATCCAGATGTGTTTTTGTGTTTCTTCAGGCACTCCATCCCCACCAGATCTCTGCAGTGTTTGTGGCAGTTTATTCCACAGTCTAGGACAGAAAAAAAGTGGAGAATTTAACACACACTGGAAAAAATCAAAGTCTTACCAAGTATATTTGTCTCATTGAGTATCTTATTACACTTAATATAAGACACAACTGCCTAACAAGCACTATTTCAGCCAGATATAGGGACTAGTTTTAATACAATACATCTGGAATATCTTGTTAAGTGAAAAAGTCTTGAAAACAAATTGTTTTGAGTCATATATCATATGAAACAAGCTTTTTTTTTTTACATTTGAAGAGGTTTTTAAGCTAATTTCAAGATCACTTTTATCTCAAAAGTCCTAAATTTCACATCTTATTTCAAGAAATCTTGACAAGCCGATTTTCACTAGTTCCATTGGCAGATTTTATTTTGCTTATTTCAAGCAAAAACATCTTGTATTTGTTGTTTTTTTACTTATTTTTGGAGGGGCATTTTTTCCAGTGCAAGTTCTGCCCTCTTAAAGGTCAGTTTATTCAACCGACACAAGGAGGAGATTAAAAAAGATTGAGACAGTTTTTCAACCTCTGCCTTTTTCCACAAATAAAGAAGCCTGACACACGATACATGTTAGGGCCTCTTCAGATCTAGGCTAAAAACCTACTTATTTAGGATGGCTTTTAATACCCAGTAGTATGATGACACTTTTATCTTATTCTATCTTATTTGATTTTGTTGTATTTTATTGCTTTCACTGTTCTTTTATTGTTTTTATTTGTTTTTACTTCTTCTTCTCTTTATTTATCACCTGCTGTAAAGCACTTTGGTACACCGTAAGGATTGTCTGTAAAGGGCTCTATAAATAAAGTACATTTACATGTTTGTAAAGCTGAGGTTTTTACCTATCCGTTCGAGGTGGAAATCAGATTTAATCGGATTCTGAAGAGGCATGTCAGACTCTTATGTAAACCTTTAAACTCACACCTGACTAAGCTCAGTGTAAGTTTCTTTATTGCATACTTGTGAAAAAAGAAAGTACAGCATTTGTCAGTTTTTAAGATGAGGACATAAAGAAAATCCCCCCTGATCCAGCAGCTTCAGCAGCAGGGAGCTGAAGTAATGGTTTCCTGTGGGACGTCATCAGTCTCTCTCATGGCTGAGGAGAAATCTTGTTCCCACTCTTCTCTCCAGTGTTGCTTTCGGCTCATTGAGGTTTGCAGCTCTGGTTTCTGTACAGCTCTCTGAAGGTCCCACCACAGCATCTCAGGCAGGCTGAGCTCTGGACTCTGCTGCTGCTGTGTTTGGGATCACTTTGTGTCACACGACTGTCCTCCATAGACCTTTATAGCTCCACATTAGCCTGTACAAAAGCCTACTTTGGCATGATCTCCTCCGTCTTTCTGTATTCCCCAAAGGCTCCCTTCATCCTGTCCACCCAACACTTCTCCACTGCTCCTCCCTGTGCCGTCCTTGCTGCTTTTAATCTGTACAGCACTTTGATTTAAATGTGTTCTATAAATACAGTTGAGCTGAGTCGAATCCCTTCTGTTGTCTCCCTGCTGCCATTGTTCTCTGCAACATACTTATGATTATTTAGGGATACACTGGAAAAAATGCCCCTCCAAAAATAAGTAAAAAAACAACAAATAAAAGACGTTTTTGCTTGAAATAAGCAACAAAAATCTGCCAATGGAACTAGTGAAAATCGGCTTGTAAAGATTTCTTGAAATAAGATGTGATATTTAGGACTTTTGAGATAAAAGTGATCTTGAAATAAGCTTAAAAACCTCTTCAAATGTCAAAAAAAAAAACTTGTTTCATATGAAATATGACTCATAACAATTTGTTTTCAAGACTTTTTCACTTAACAAGATATTCAAGATGTATTGTATTAAAACAAGTCCCTATATCTGGCTGAAATAGGACTTGTTAGGCAGTTGTGTCTTACATTAGTGTAATGAGATATTTTGACTGAAATGAGACAGATATACTTGGTAAGACTTTTTCCAGTGTAGGTAAAGAGATAAAGACTGCACTTGGTTTGGCTTAGTTAATGGTCTTCACCATGAAACCAAAGCATACAACCCACACACGACGGTTCTGTGTAACAAAGCAAATCCAAAGATAACCACATCAGTACGGGTTTTGTTACAGTCGTGCATCAGTCACCAACAAACTGGGAGTAAAGCCTGATTTATGCTTCAGACGCAAAGCCTCTGACGCTCGGACGCAGAGCCTCTGCGAGCGTCAAAATCTTGACCACTCCCCCACGCAGAGGCTCTGCGCGCGTCCTCGTGCACCTCAAAAAAATCCTGACTACGCGACAGACGCACGCAGACCACCAACGGAAGTGCGCAGACAAAAGCGGCTGTGATTGGTCCTCGGTGTGCCTTTCCGGTTGTCTGTGTGGCTTCCTCCTTTGCATTTTCGCCAACTCCAATAAAAGAAGCTGTTCTTCTTCGATGTCGAGCAACTCCAGATCCATATCTTGCATACACTTTTTTTTTTTTTTTTTTTTGAAAAATAAACACTTCCGCCGCCGCCGCCAAAGTTCTCGTCACCGCCCACCGAAATTCTCGCGAGTTGCACTGCTGTGCGTAAAACAGGGCTTAGCAGGAAAAACGCTCACTCATTAGCTCATTTTCTCTCTGTCCCAGTCACCCTTAAACAACCTTAAATCTGACGATGATCCACAGTAACGAGGACAGAATTTGTAGAGCAACATGCAGATTCTTAGTTCTAATTAGGGCTGGGCAACGATTAAAATGTTTAATCTAATTAATCACATGATTTCCCTGATTAATCACGATTAATCGCATTTGTACGCAAAATCCAAAAGTGAATCCAAAAGTAGTGTATAGCTTTTAGCACTTAGCTTTATTTTAAATGTGCTGCCATATGAATGAAAGTGCCATAACATTTGTTGTGCAAACACACTTTTAACATCAGCATCTTTCTGTAGTTTTTATGTAGAAGCCTCGCTCCACTGTCTGTTTCCTTGAATGACTTGCTGCTATCAGTTGTGTGTTTTGCCTTTAAGTGATATTTTAGACTGGAACTACTACGCTGAGAAGACAATTCAACTTGGCAGAGTTTACAGATGACTTTGGTTCTGTCGACTCCGCCGTCTGGAAGAACTTTAAAATGAAAATGGCCGAGTAAAAGTTCCGTACCCTTCTCCATGTTTGGTGGATCCGCCGATTACTTTCTTTTCCTGTTCCACAGCAGACAGCAGCAGACTTTTACAAAATAAAAGCCTGTGAGCAACAGACTTTCACAATAATAAAATAAATAATAAAACAGGATGTCCGTGGCGCGCATTAACGCAGGTTTTTGTTTTAATTAAAAAATTAATTTTTAAAAAAACCTGCGTTGTGATAAAATTCATCAGCGTTAAATAATTAATGCGTTAACGCGATAATAACGAGTTAACTTGCACAGCCCTAGTTCCAATATAATTTTGGTCTCCAGTGGCCACTGAAATCTCTCTGAGGGTGTCGAACCTTCCTGTGATGAAGCTGAATACTCTTGAGAAATGATTACATCTGTGATTTTTTGGGGTTCATAGGGGTGCCTTACCTTTACAGTGGTATCCCTGTTTGATGACACCCCACAGCTAAAAGAGAGCAGACGTTATACATGTTAAGGTGCAGTTCGACTGAGCCTTGGTGTGAAACCAAAGACACGAACAGCCCATACTCACAAAGCCTCCGCATGTGTCGCAGAACGTGGGCCGCTTGTATGTGGTTTCATGGAAGTTATGCGCGTCATTGAAGTTGTAGCCCAGCTTGGCACATACGGACATTCCCCTCATGAAGTAAGAGGTGATTTCCTCACGGCTGATCTGCCCCTCCCTGAGCAGATGAGCAGAACACGTTCTGAGTTGAGGCTTTTGAGAAACTACTTCCTTTGATTTGCATCACGGTCTTGGTGAGAGGGCCTTTGTGTGGTGTTTGGGTATGGAAGTTTTTCTGTGCCATCAGAGTTTGAATACGAATTATTAATATTGCATTTTTACAGCATCAAAATCAGACTTTGAATTTGAAAAACCAACAGTGGAAAAAAAAAAAAAAATTCTAAAAACAAAAATTCAGTGGAAAAAAATTCAACTTCCAAAAATTCAGTGGAAAAAAAATTAAATTAAAAAAAAATTAACTTCCAAAAATTCAGTGAAAAAAAAAAATTCAACTTCCAAAAATTAATTTCTAAAAACAAAAATCAGTGGAAAAAAAATTCAGTGGAAAAAGAAAAAGACTCAACATCCGGGTAAACAGGGAGAATCAATCGATCCCTGTCTCAATTCATCCAACGGCAGCCAATCCAGTTACGCTCCATTGGACAGATCAGCCATGTCCACCAACGCGGGTGATGGTGCTTTCAGTGAGTGAGTTTACTTTATTTGCCATTTGTGTTAATAAAATTGTAAAATTACTCAATATCTATTGAGCTGATCTGTCCAATGGAGCGTAACTGGATTGGCTGCCGTTGGATGAATTGAGACAGGGATCGATTGATTCTCCCTGTTTACCCGGATGTTGAGTCTGGTTCTTTATCCACTGAATTTTTTTTCCACTGATTTTTGTTTTTAGAAATTAATTATTTTTTTTTACACTGTTGGTTTTTCAAATTCAAAGTCTGATTTTGATGCTGTAAAAATTCAATATTAGAAATATTAGAAATTCACAGAAAAACTTCCATATTTGGGCTTCCTCACCTGTCAGTTTCTTGAGTGCAGAAGGAGAAGGGGAAGTTGGCCACAATCTTCTCAAATTCCTCCAGTGAAATGTAGCCGTCCTGGTTCTGGTCGTAGTTCTTCATGATGGACTGCAGGGGGCGACAGAGCACGCAGAGTTTCAGCCGCACTCGGAGGGGAACACTGCCACAGTTCTGCTTTAGGCTGCCATATAATAAGGAAGTGAAAGACGAGAGGTTGTTGCAAAGTCACATACTCACATCCACCATCTGTTTTACATGTTTAGATATGGTATCGGGGTCCAGCCTGGGGGTGACCCCCGATCCCCACTCTGCCACCACGGGCGGTTTAACTGGAGTTACAGCCTGTGGACCGACAGATGCAGGACTGTGAGAAACAAGAAGAAAGAGCACACCCACCGCATAACACACTTCCCTAACGTACAGCACTTTGATGTGGCAGACTTTGATGAGTCTTTGCTTTTGTTTTGAAGGAGACATCACACCCACAGAGGGTCCACACACGTACACAGTCCTGTGCAAACAGGTTCATAAAGCAAGCCTTCACAAAGCTCATCTCAGCTCTACGCACCTGGAGTTTGGGGTTCCTGGGTTCCTTGGTGTACGAAAGTTCATATATCTCATCTTCAGTGTAGTACAAATCCAGAGAGAGCTGAAGCATTAAAGGGGACACATGATGGAAAAAGTCCTTTTTCTGTGCTTGACAGCATATATTTGGGTGTGTGAGGTTTAACAGAGGCGTGATTTAATGGTTGAAAGATTAGCTGTGTGTTTTTTTTTTTACATAATATCATTACACGTTATAGAAGATCTCAGGAAATTGTGTCAGCTTGTAAAAAGAGGACATCACACTGGAAAAAAATCAAAGTCTTACCAAGTATATTTGTCTAATTTCTAGTCAAAATATCTCATTACACTTAATATCAGACACAACTGCCTAACAAGTACCATTTCAGCCAGATATAGGAACTTGTTTGAAGACAATACATCTGGAATATCTTGTTAAATGAAAAAGTCTTGAAAACAAATTGTTTTGAGTCGGATTTCATATGAAACAAGCTTTTTTTTTTACATTTGAAGAAGTTTTTAAGCTAATTTCAAGATCACTTTTAACTCAAAAGTCCTAAATATCACATCTTATTTCAAGAAATCTTGACAAGCCGATTTTCACTAGTTCCATTGGCAGATTTTTTTGCTTATTTCAAGCAAAAACGTCTCGTATTTGTTGTTTTTTTACTTATTTTTGGAGGGGCATTTTTTCCAGTGCATGGTAACATGTTAAGAGCGTAATTCATTCTGCTTTTATCTGAATTCCTGAAAGTGGGCCGTTTGTTTCTGCGTCGTACCGTGAGGAGATGCAGGAGGTCTTTGTTGGCCTCGAACGGAGGCGTGCAGCTGTGGATGGCCAGCAGGTCGTTGATGTTGCTGCACAGGTGCTGCAGCTTGCTCAGGTTGATCTTTTCTTTATCGATGTAGTCCGGCAGCGCTTCGTTGAGCGAGATGAGATCCTTCAGGTGTACGCCCAGAATGGGGACCTTGAAGCCCTGGCACTCATTGTAAACCCTCCTGTAGTTGCTGAAGTTGCTGCGCGAGGAGAGCAGCTCTGTCATTTCACTCAGGGCCTGAAAGAGAATAAAGAGAAGGATAGAGAGAATCAAAAACATATTTTCTGTGTTTAACACAGTAAACAGTAAACATGGGTGAAATTAATCTAACCAGGGTTAGATTTTTTAGGGTCTGAATTATCCTGCTTTTTCTTAAAATGCTTAATTCACTCTTTACACTGGAAAAAATGCCCCTCCAAAATTAAGTAAAAAAACAACAAATACAAGACGTTTTTGCTTTTGAAGGCTCTTAACTCAAAAACTCAACAACCAGCAGTGGTGAGCGTCCCCCTGTTGTGTTTTTTGTAGGGCTGGGCAACGATTAAAAATGTTTAATCTAATTAATCACATGATTTCCCTGATTAATCACATTTGTACGCAAAATCCAAACATGAATCCAAAAGTAGTGTATAGCTTTTAGCATTTAGCTTTATTTTAAATGTGCTGCCATATAAATGAAAGTGCCATAACATTTGTTGTGCAAACACACTTTTAACATCAGCATCTTTCTGTAGTTTTTATGTAGAAGCCTCGCTCCACTGTCTGTTTCCTTGAATGACTTGCTGCTATCAGTTGTGTGTTTTGCCTTTAAGTGATATTTTAGACTGGAACTACTACGCTGAGAAGACAATTCAACTTGGCTGTAAGTGCAGGAGTTTTTTTTCTAATTTATTTTGAAATACGTGCTTTCATGTTGAAACAAGTAAAACAGGAAGTAGTGCCGGTTAGCTCCGTTAGCTTCACACAGAGACCGAGCAGCACCTGTAGCGGTGATGTTACCTGCTAATTTATCTTTATTTTATTACTCCATGCTTCGTGGTGTTTGCTGTAACTGTGTGAATGTGATGCATTCAACAGACTTTTACAATAATAAAACCTGCGTTAATGCGCCATAAAATATTTATCGGCGTTAAATAATTAACAAGTTAACGCGATAATAACGAGTTAACGCGCCCAGCCCTAGTTTTTGGGTAATGCCATAGTGCTGGTCTGGTTCCTCTTGAATCATGAACAACTATTGGTGCTTAACACACCAAAAGTACAAAGCGACAGATGTGCACCACTGCTCCAGATGTGTCCAACATCTGATTCTTGGCTCGGATCTCCTCCTGAACTGATCAAATTGGTCAATAACAGCAGAGTGAGGCAGCAGCTTCCTCTTTGTTTGAGGCACACCATTAGCTGATATTATGCACACGCATTACATGGCTGTGTAGCTCCGTAAAGGAAGAAAAGTGTCGACCATAAACAAGGTGTTTCAGGAAGTTTAAAAGCAGGGGGAACTTTAGGCATTGCAGCCCAATTATCTGCACAAAAAAACCAATAACTCAAAAGGAGAATGTACCACCTTTATCTTCTTTAAGAGCCCATTGATTTATTTGTCATTTGAGCCCCTCGTTCTCCATCAGGATTGCAGTGTCCAAATATGGATTGAGACCCAAGATTGTGTGTTTTTGGGGGATTTTTCATTCATTCATTTGGATAAACTTTAGGTTTGGATGCACAGCATACGTAAGCAATGTTATTCCTCGTTATGAGCCCAAGCAACTAAGAATAAAGAAGTCGTATCAGGACAAAGGCAAAGACACGACAAAGGGATCTCACATCCCTACAAATACTAGACACAAAAACAGAATTTTTCCTGTAATTAGGAAAAGTTACATTGGTTTCTGGGACCGACACAGACACCACTGGGTCTGCTATTGTCATAGCCATAATCAAACTGAATATCATATATTACCCAGCAAGTACAGCAGGTTTGACTGATGTGATGTCTAAACATCTGGGCGAGCATTCATACAACCAAACAGAAAAGTTCTGCAGAGGTTTTTAGACAGTTGGAGAATGTTCAGGGAATCAAAACTAAAAACTTAAAGTATATTTTTGTTAGAGAGACTTTCCTGGTGAATTGTATAACAACCAAAAAAATAATGAGGCTGCAGGAATGTTGATGTAACCAAACTGGAATGTTCTGAGAAGGACTCCCAAAGGTTTCCATTTTGTGGAAGTTCGGAGAACGTTAGAGGAACTGACCTGAAAGACTTTCCTGATGAAACCAAGTGACAACAGAGAACAAACTTTCCAGGAATGTTAAATGAACCTGAAATGTTCCAGGAACAGAAATGTGTCCGCTGGTTATTAACGGACCTGTAGATGTCACAGAATCTGGACTAAGAAAGCTGAATTACTGTAAGACACTGAAACCAAAAGTTCAGAAAGAAGAACGATTCAAGGAAGTCGTTGAATCCTCACAGCTTTGTGGTCGAACAGAGAGGTTACGTGTAACATTTCACTGGAAAAAAATGCCCCTCCAAAAATAAGTAAGAAAAACAACAAATAAAAGACGTTTTTGCTTGAAATAAGCAAAAAAATCTGCCAATGGAACTAGTGAAAATCGGCTTGTCAAGATTTCTTGAAATAAAATGTGATATTTAGGACTTTTGAGATAAAAGTGATCTTGAAATTAACTTAAAAACCTCTTCAAATGTCAAAAAAAAAGCTTGTTTCATATGAAATCCGACTCAAAACAATTTGTTTTCAAGACTTTTTCACTTAACAAGATATTCCAGATATATTGTATTCAAACAAGTCCCTATATCTGGCTGAAATGGTACTTGTTAGGCAGTTGTGTCTTATATTAAGTGTAATGAGATATTTTGACGAGAAATGAGACAAATATACTTGGTAAGACTTTGATTTTTTCCAGTGTAGATATTTTAATGTTACCTTAGTGATGTCAGGAGGCAGCAGGTTTGACGTGTCTTTGAGGCGAGAGATCGAGCTGTGACAGAGGCCTCCGGTTACTGCCATTAGAGTGTTAAAGTTTTGCAGAACTCTCAGTTTCTACAGAAGAAATGACAAACAGGTTCAGCTCCAGCCACCCAGACAGAGTCCCCTCTTTGCCTCTGGGCCAGATGTCAGGCATACCTGAGCCACATGGATGAACTTGGTGAAGACCTGGGCTCTCTGCTGGGCTGTGTGTCTGCTGAGGATCATCAGCTGGACCCACTGGGACACTCCGTTACACATCATGACCGACCGCTCCAGGGCGGGGTTGTCTCTCACCGAACCTCGCACCACATAGCTGTGGTAGTCCAAGTACTGGCAGTTTGGATAAGACACGGGAAACGAGTAAGACTGAGAACCTTACACAGAATTTAACTCACAATTTAATGCGAAAAAGATGTAAAAAAAACCAAACAAATACATGTCCAGCACAAGTCAGTGTACTTCAGAATAAGTCAAAGGGAAATGGTTTTATGTCTCACAAACTTTGAGTGCTGCTATAATGCACCGAATTAAAGTAAAAGACCTTTTTTTTTTTATTTCACTACTTTGTTATTAGGCAAACTTATGATCAGTCTAGATTTTAATTCATATATTTATACGTTTTCACTGGGATGCTCTATTCCAAATCTCATGTTCTTCTCCCCTAAAAGTGTTTGTGCAGTACTGAACAAAAGCACTAAACGCTTCTGCAAATATTTTTTAAAAAATGGCTAAAACCTGTCCATCATTTTAACCTCTGAATGAATCTGCATCTTTCTCCATGATGCCCTTAATGAAAACATACTTTTGCATTCGTTCTTACAGACCTCAGATCTGCGAGTCAACATGATGAAGCCTGATTAAAGAGATATTCACTCCTACATAGACTACAATAGAATAGAAATAGAATAGAAAAATCCTTTATTCATCCCCCAATGGGGGAAATTCAAATTAGTCAAGTAGCTTAAATTTTTTTTCATATTTACAATGATTGTATATTAACAACAACAATAATAATACCAATTAAATAATAAAACAAACTAATAAATAATAATACTAATAATAAACTAATAAAAATACTACTACTAACTAATAATACTAGTAATAATAATAAATGACTAAATAAATAATAATTTTAAAAAAATCAATCAATTTGAGAACAACATGTCAGCAGTCACTGTTAAAATGGAGGATGAGCCAGAGGTAGAGGTGAGGATACCGCAGGTGAGGATACCGAGGATACAGCAGCACTAACATTCTTCAGATGAGAAAATGTGGTGTCAAAGTAAAATCTATAATACAGAATTCCTCCCTGCTTCTCCAAACTGAGGACTGCTCTCCACTGTAAGTAATAACCTGACTGCTCATCAGTGCTTTGAACATCCCCTGTTAAAATATATGGAAGCAGTGAGAAGCTGCAGCCTGGACTTACTGAAACATTACAGAAATTCTTAAACTCCAGGTAGCTGAGATGCTCAGCCATCTCATCCGGCTCCATGTGGTCGAAGATCAAAGACACCTTCCTCTTCTTCACAGAGGGTGAAGGTGCTTGGGACACGTTCACCTGAGGGCTTCTGGGTAAAGAAAGGACAGAAATAGGAAGTAGAATAGGGGCTTGTTCTATTTATGGAAAAAGGTGTTTAAGTTGTGTGACTCACAGGCAGGAAGTGTCGATGAGCTGCGAGTGCGTCTTTTCTCCATCGAGCCGGACGAGCGCCCACAGGTCCCCCATGGTCTGTTCGAGCAGGGGGTCCGCCTCAAATACCGCCGGGAACTGACTGATCCACAGCCTTGCCCAGTAGCAAAAACAGAAAACATGTTTACTGCTCGCAGATAAAGCGGGATAACCAGTCCTGCCGCTCTCCAGCTCAGAGGCGCCCGGTGTCCTGACTCACCTGACGAAGCTGCAGACCTGCGTCCGCCTGGGTTCCCTTTTGTCGGAAGGACAGTCCTTATACGTGAGAAAAAGAGTCAAGGATCCAAACCCACTGTGCACGTATGACACAACGCTGTGCTTAACGCCAGCAGGGATATGTACACATTTACAATCTGCTTTGCAGGAGTGCAACACAAAGCGAGGCCTGTTTGCTGATCTGATTAATGGACCTGAACATGTGACTGGGAGCAGCGTACTGGTGGGGCCGGTGTACCACACGGAGCAACGTTAGAGGATATAAGATGAGAAGCTTCTGGGCAAACATCTGAGACGACACCACCCAGCTGTGCATCATCAGGGTCATGTGGACCAACTGGGAGCCTCTGGGGCTGGAAATCTTTCCCTCCGAATCTGCAAGCAAAACACAGCAGCACGTTTACACAAGTAGGATTAAAGGGATAGTTCGCCTCTTTTGACATGAAGCTGTATGACATCCCATATTAGCAACATCATTTATGAACATCTTCTTACCCCCTGCTGCGTCCTGTGAGCAGAGTTCCAGCCTCGTTTTGGTGTTGGTGAAGGTAGTCCGGCTAGTTGGCTGGGGTTTAAAAAATAAAGCGTTTTGCTTCTCAAAACAATATGCGTTCAACAGAGTAATACATTTGCATCACAAAATCGTTCTCCAGGAAAAAGTCAGACCTCACAATAGCTTGGCCCTATCCCTGCGTGCTGTGTACACCGTGCAGACCGAAGTGCAGACCGAGCAGCAAACACCATAACAGGCGCGGCTGTCGGCAGGCGGCAGCAGGCAGTGATATGAAGGGAGAGAAAATAGACCCAAGCGATTGTGAGGTCTGACTTTTTCCTGGAGAACGATTTTGTGATGCAAATGTATTACTCTTTTGAACGCATATTGTTTTCAGAAGCAAAGCGCTTTATTTTTTAAACCCCAGCCAACTAGCCGGACTACCTTCATCAACTCCAAAACGAGGCTGGAACTCTGCTCACAGGACGCAGCAGGGGGTAAGAAGATGTTCATAAATGATGTTGCTAATATGGGATGTCATACAGCTTCATGTCAAAAGAGGCGAACTATCCCTTTAACCTGGTTACACACGAGAAAACCTATGAGACGGACCAAGGCTCAGCTGCCAGTCAGCAATGCTTTCAGTTCACCTCGGTGCAGAACAGGTGTCTTCTTGACTTTTGTCCACTTTATGGGAGGAATTAATGAAAGGGGTTTTAATTGCTCATACCCACACATAGGAAGCTGCTGCTACCCATCTAAATGAGTTATTTTAAGTTATTTATGCTCATAGAGAGCTTTTGGTTTAGATGAATAAACAGTCCTGTGAAAGAAAGTACACTGAATTTCAACAGCAAGTCTCTGTATCAGAAAACTCCATCCATCCATTTTCTATAACTGCTTAATACATTGGGATTTTGTTTTTAGAGACACCAGTTAACCTAACATGCATGTTTTTGGACAGTGGGAGGAAGCTGGAGAGAACGCACCCATGCATGTGGAGAACATGCAGACTCCACACAGAAAGAACCAGCCAGGAGTTGAACCTGGAACCTTCTCGCTGTGAGGCGACGGTGCTAACCACCACACCACCCTGCAGCCCAATCAGAACATTATTTTTTAAAAATCATCTGGTGTTTACGAGGTCTTAAAATGTGGTAAATACAACCTTCAATGAACACCACAACATATAACGCTGTGTCATTATCTATTGAGACAAAACTGAGACAAAACGCAGAATCAGTGTGTGAGAAACTAAGTGAACCCCTGATCCAGCAGCTGGTAGCAGCAGTGAGTGAGAAACTAAGTGAACCCCTGATCCAGCAGCTGGTTTCCTGTGGGACGTTCTCAGTCTCTCTCCTGGTTGAGGAGGAATCTTGTTCCCACTCTTCTCTCCAGCGCTGCTTCAGCTCATTGAGGTTTGCAGCTCTGGTTTCTGCAGCTCTCTGAAGGTCCCACCACAGCATCTCAGTCAGGCTGAGCTCTGGACTCTGACTGGACCGTTGCAACACCTCGATTCTTCTCTTCTTCACACATTCTGCTGTAGATCTGCTGCTGTGTTTGGGATCTTTGTCCTGTTGATGAGCCAGTTTCAGCCCAGCTTTGACTCACATTAGACTCTAGAACACTTTGGTATCCAGAGGAGTTCATGGTGGACTCAGTGACTGCGAGGAGCCCAGGTCCTGTGGCTGTAGAACCAGCCCACATCATCAGCCCTCCACCACCGTGCTTGACAGTTGGTGTGAGGTGTTTGTGCTGATATGCTGTGTTTGGTTTCCTCCAAACGTGCTGCTGTGCATAATGAGCAAACATCTCCACTTTGGTCTGCTCTGTCCAAAGGACATTGTTCCAGAAGTCTTGTGGTTTGTTCAGATGCAGCTTTGCAAACCTAAGCTGTGCTGCCATGTTCTTTTTAGAGAGAAGAGGCTTTCTCCTGCAGCCCTTCCACACAAGCCACACCTGTTCAGTCTGTTTCTAACTGTGCTGTCATGACCTTTAACCTTTAACATGCTGACCGAGGCCTGCAGAGTTTGAGATGTAGCTCTTGGGTTTCTGACCTTGGGGTGACCTTTAACCTTTAACATGCTAACTGAGGCCTGCGGAGTCTGAGATGTAGCTCTTGGGTTTCTGACCTTGGGGTGACCTTTAACCTTTAACATGCTAACTGAGGCCTGCGGAGTCTGAGATGTAGCTCTTGGGTTTCTGACCTTGGGGTGACCTTGCTGGGACGTCCACTCCTGGGAAGATTGACAGCTGTCCTGAATGTGTTCAGAATAATCTTTCTCTCTGTAGAACGATGGACTCCAGATAGTTTGGAAACGGCCTTATAACCCTTCCCAGGTTGATGGGCAGCAACAGCTGCTTCTCTGAGATCGTTGCTGATGTCTTTCCTCCTTGGCATCGTGTTAACACACCTGAACTTACAGAACTTCTGCTTTTACAGAGCTGCTCACACTGACTGATGATCAGTTAATCAGAGCATTGATCAGCTGCACCTGGCTGCTGCTTACCCTCTTTATTTCTATCTAAGCAGTAATGATTTAATTAGTTTCATTAATTAGTTTAATAACTAATGACAACATGTTTAGTTTTTCATCTGAGGTTGTATTTACCTCATTTAAAGACATATTAAGAGACCAGCGTGTAATTTCTTTTGCAACATTGGTCTACTTAGTGATACACTGACATGGAAATCAGCAAATCTAACATAAACTAAATTTGTTCTACATTAAACTGCGTCCAAATAATGTTCATTTGTTTTTTTATTTGAAAGAACTAATGATTAGAAAGAATGAGATTGCAAAAAAAGAGGCAGAGAGGAAGGAGGTTTGCATCCTGGCTGGCTGGTTTTTCTGCAGCTCAGCAGAACAAAGCTTGATTGTGTGAGATGGGCCTTTATCCGTCTCACTCCCTGGCTTCCCTCCTCACTTTCTCTCATCCCTCGATTATATAACCTTGGAAGAATAAAATCACGTGACAAACTTTGGGAACACATGCGTATACGTAGAGACGGGGACAAACCAAAGCTGTTCAGACAGCGCTGTATGAGCTCATCCAGGCTGGCAGCGCTGGCGCTGGGAGCCGAGCTGGGGCTCTGCAGGGCCCTGCTGATGTCCTGAGGACAGGGACATGTGTTTCTCCTCCGCTGGACCAGCTTCCTGCTCTTCAGCACACCAGGAGTCTCCGCATTCGGCTTCCTGCGAGAAACAGAGAAACAGACAGAGGCGGAAAGCACAAGTTGCTTCGAAATAAGTAGAGCAATGTGTGGTGAGATAGTGCAGGTCAGCATCTGAGGAAACGCAGCTCCCCACATCAGATAAAGTGTTACAGCTCTGCAGCTGTAACACTTTATCTGAGCCGGCATGCAGAAGCAGGGAAACTGCGAACATGCAGCTACTCGGTGTTCTTTTCACACAAACAGAGCAATCATTTTCATGCACTGGAAAAAATGCCCCTCCAAAAATAAGTAAGAGAAACAATAAATAAAAGATGTTTTTGCTTGAAATAAGCAAATAAATCTGCCAATGGAACTAGTGAAAATCGGCTTGTCGAGATTTCTTGAAATAAGATGTGATATTTAGGACTTTTGAGATAAAAGTGATCTTGAAATTAGCTTAAAAACCTCTTCAAATGAAAAAAAAAAGCTTGTTTCATGTGAAATATGACTCAAAACAAGATGTTTTCAAGATGTGTTTTATTAAAACAAGTCCCTATATCTGGCTGAAATGGTACTTGTTAGGCAGTTGTGTCTTATATCAAGTGTAATGAGATGCTCAATGAGACAAATATACTTGGTAAGATTTAGATTTTTTCCAGTGTGATTGTTGTTACTTATCCAATCCAATCAAATTTTATTTATAAAGCACTTTACAACAACCTCAGTTGACAAAGTGCTAAATAGAAATAGATAAAAACTAATAATAATAATAAATAATGAATAATAAAACAATAATAAAAAATAATAGAAAAATAAAAACAAAAAATTAAGAGAATAAAAATACAAGAATAAATTAAACGACATACAACAGTTATATAATTTAAAAAAATAATAATTATACATTCAACATCTCCCATCGTGTCAAAAGCCAAGAAGAAGAGATGTGTTTTAAGATGGGATAAAGTTAGGTTCGGATCACAGGTTAAGATGCAGTTAAGCTGTAGTTTCACTCTTTTAACTGGAAAGTTGTGATGCTTTTTTGAAGTGCATTTTTCCTTTGGGACTTTCAGTTTTACAATATATTGTGTTCAACTTCTTTTACTATAACCATAACGAGTGTAGAGAGGATATAATAATGGCTGATTCAGTGCATGGTACCTAAATCTCATGGTTTCTCACACCCCACAGTGCAGTAGGGCTGTCAACATAAAAATCCAGTCAGAACAAATGTAACGTGCCATTCATTGATGCAGCTAATGAGTTGTGCAAACTTTCACCAAATGGAGACATTTTTAAATCCAGGTTAAAAACATTTCTTTTCTCATGTGTCTATGCATGAAATCTGCACGATATCTTTGAACTTATCTGGACTGTTGCTCGTTTTTAAATTAATTTAAATGATTTTATGTTTCTCTTTATATTCTTTTATGTATTTTTAATGCTTCTCACACTCCCTGCTGCAATGCTTTTATTTTATGTGAAGCACTTTGAATTGTTTTGTACATGAAATGTGCTACAAATAAATTTGATTTGATTAAAGCACCGACACACTAAAAGTTTCATTACCGTTCAAACTTTGAGGGAAAAGTGAAGAAGCTGGACTAATAATGCCCTTTCAAATACCCTTTTTTTTGTGTTTTACGATTAGATTTATGCTTCCTCTTCAGATCACAGGCAAAGTTGAGCAACTTCTGACTGGATTTCACAATAACCCTTCTTTCTTTCTCTTTTTACATTCATCTAAGGTGGTGTCTTCTCTTCAGTTTTGGGAAAGAGTATAAGTCACAGTCCCACATTTTGAATGAGAATGGTCAAACTGAACATTAAACGTCTTTTGAAAGATGATAAAAACTTAAATTGTTGCCGCTAACTGCTTGAAATGTTGTCTTCATTCACCCATACAAATGGTGAGTGTTTCGTAATGACAGAAAACTGTCGGACTTCCAAACTGCAGCTATTGTGATGTCATTACCAGGAAACGCTGCGAGTTCAGAGAACTCAGATAAGTCCCCTTTATGACCAGACCTACATCCCCTTCTCTTAACCTGTGCGTTTGTGCGCAGCTCATTTCCCCGGCTCGCACTTTCAGCTCAGACACGCACACGTTCAGCATGTAGCTCAGCCACACACGCGTGGCCACACCTCCAGCCACGCAAAAAGATTAGGTTTGCTTTATGTAAAACACACGAGAGGCGTCATGTCACCCAGAACACAGGGTGACATTCACTGATCTATTTATACCACCAGCCGCCCGTATGTGCGGCTCCATGCAGTTACAACAGCTCTGTGAGCCGGTGGTGAGCCGGCTCTCTGCATCATGGTCTGCAGGCGGACGCTTTTCAAATCCACCTCACCTCTTCCTCATTGTCTTCGCCTCATTACTCTGTCTTTTGATTTCAAAACACTCAACAGTACAGCACGCACCGCTGTGATTTATGGGTAAACCTGATCATTCCCATGCAGCTTATACTGGAAAAAATCTAAATCTTACCAAGTATATTTGTCTCATTGCAATTAATATAAGACACAACTGCCTAACAAGTATCATTTCAGCCAGATATAGGGACTTGTTTTAATACATCTTGAATATCTTTTTAAATAAAAAAGTCTTGAAAGCAAATTGTTTTGAGTCATATTTCCCTTGAAGAGGTTTTTAAGCTAATTTCAAGATCACTTTTATCTCAAAAGTCCTAAATATCACATCTTATTTCAAGAAATCTTGACAAGCCGATTTTCACTAGTTCCATTGGCAGATATTTTGCTTATTTCAACCAAAAACGTCTGTATTTGTTGTTTTTTTACTTATTTTTGGAGGGGCATTTTTTCCAGTGTAGTAATGGAAACCAAAGAAGAACACAATTGAGCTGCTTGTGCTTGTTTCAATGATACCTCAGACACTTATCAGACTGCTCCAACACTTCCACATGCTCTGTGATGTCTGTTCTTTAAAGCCATAATGTGTAATATTTCACGTTGTCTATTAACAAATTTGAGTCTTATCATTCACAAGTATTACCTCAATCGTTATTAATTACCTCCATCACAAAAGTGCAGTGTTCTTATATTCTTTATATTCAGCATACGAATGTACATAAGAGTGTTACACCCCAATGAATGTCTCCATGTTGCTCCGCCATTTTAAAACTACATGTCATCAGCTTCGCATTTTCCGTTTCCACATTGGAAACGGAAAATGCGAAGCTGATGACATGTCCTTCTACAAATCCCGTAGTTTTAAAATGGCGGAGCGACATGGAGACATTCATTGTTCGTAAAATATTACACATTATAGCTTTAAGACAACTTGTTGTGTTTTCCACATTCTGCACCTCTCAGTCAGTAATTTGCTTCTCAGACTGTTCACCCAGGCTTTTTGGCTGCAGTCCAGAGAGGATATTTCATCATTTCATAATTTGAAACCGAGTTACGTAAATCCTCCTTTTTAAATTTGTACCCGTCAACATGTTTTTATTGTCTAATTCAATAGCTAGCTCCTCACTTTCCCTTATCTCTCACTTATATAACCTTGCTGTGTTGAGGAGGAAAGACACAAAACAAACTTTGGGGAACACGTGAATATGTGTTGGGACAAAAACTGACCAGAGCAGTTTAGTCGGCGCTGCATGAGCTCACCTGGCTCTGCAGGGCCCCGCTGATGTTCTGCAGACTGGGACGTGTTGCTGTTCTACTGCACCAACCTCCCTGGGTCACACCTTCTTTTTTCATTCACTCGGGAAGCAATTCTGAAGCAATCTTTTGAAAAGCGACCAACAGTAAATGTGACACATTTACAGGCTGCATAGTGTCACCAGAGGGCTGCTACACTGGAAAAAATGCCCCTCCAAAAATAAGTAAAAAAACAACAAATACAAGACGTTTTTGCTTGAAATAAGCAAAAAAATCTGCCAATGGAACTAGTGAAAATCAGCTTGTCAAGATTTCTTGAAATAAAATGTGATATTTAGTACTTTTGAGATAAAAGTGATCTTGAAATTAGCTTAAAAACCTCTTCAAATGAAAAAAAAAGCTTGTTTCATGTTAAATATGACTCAAAAGAAGATATTTTCAAGACTTTTTCACTAAACAAGATATTCCAGATGTATTGTATTAAAACAAGTCCCTATATCTGGCTGAAATAGTACTTGTTAGGCAGTTGTGTCTTATATTAAGTGTAATGAGATATTTTGACTAGAAATGTCTCAAGTAATTTTTTCTTGGGCAAGTCAAGTCAAGTTACCTTATTATTGCAAATACCTGCAGAATCTGATCTTAATAAAGTGAAAAGACAAAGATATAAGTAGCTGTCAGTAAACATCATTGGCCAATGTGTCCAACCTGTCCACCCTGTATCATATCAAGCTAATGTTAGCTAACTACCGACTAGGCTAACAGGATAATATTAGCTAATTTGACAAGCACTGACTGGTCAGAATGGATCTTCAAATGACGAACAAAGTTCGAAGTTATGCTAGATGCTTAACACTCAAGTCATTCAAGTCATCGTGTCTCAAGTCAAGTCAAGTGCCGAGTCTTTAACTTCCAAGTCCGAGTCGAGTCTCAAGTCTTTTATTTTTTGTCAAGTCAAGTCACAAGTCATCAAAACAGCGACTCGAGTCGACTTGAGTCCAAGTCACAGTGACTTGAGTCCCCATCTCTGGTAATTCGTCATTAATGGTCCCATCACAGAGGTAGAAGTAACCCCTGCCAGGTGTAGTGATGCAGCCTCATGCCAACATCAAGAGTTTTGATTCATCAGACTTTAAAAGAGCTTCTTAAATGGTTCTATGTTACCACGGAAACAATGCTCAACATTTGTAGATACATTAAAAAACTGCTTTAACTGACACCGACGTTTCTACTTTTCCTCCCCGCAGGGAGTCATGACCCCGGAGCTGAATCTCGCTGATCTGTGGCTCCTGGCTCAACCAACAACAGACAAACCCTGCCCAGTGTTTGTTTTGATGTCCCAGACAGCTGACGGCCACCTTACCAGCAGTTTGCTCAAATGGAATTGTTGAATTTTCTTTTGTTGTGTGGCTTTTTGGCTTTTTTTTTGCTGTGAATCGGCACATTCCTGTTGAACTATTATGAATATTTACTTCTGGATGTTTTAAAATCTCAGGGATCCGCTTTTTATGCACAATCACATGAGTGACATTTGGAATTTGTGACTTTTAGAAATAGTCTAACCGATCGATTTCGACATTTGATCTGATGTTTTTGCACTCTTTTCATTTAGATATGCAGCTGAAAGGGTTTGCAGTAAATTGCATTCTGCTTTTACTTTCATTTTACGCTGCATGGAAACTTTTTTTATTTTTGAGTCATCTTATTTTACTCCATCGTGTTAATTTCATAGTAAAATTGCAGTAAAATTAGGTCTAAATGGCAGTGTAATGCACTCCAGTGTAATATTTGTTAATGTGATATTAAGACGCATAACTATTTGACTTTAAAGCCTATTGAATTACATTATTACACAGGGCTAATGTCACCTTGACCACATCTCCAGGTGGGGAGAGACACACAGTGGTTTAATGTAGATCTACATAACCTTGATAGCCTACCGACTACATATTAAACTATTTAACTGGACTATAACAGGGTTTCTTATCACCTCTGTGCTGCTGAAGCTTCTGAACAGCAACAACTACTTAAAGGTCGGGTAAGAGATCCTGGATTTTGAGTCCAGCGAAGCTGCATTTTGAAAATACACAGGTAAAAAGTCCCAACCCTGTTCTTCACTTTCCCCCCGAAGCCACGCCTCTAGAGTACATGAACGCGCACGAGCACGAAGGTGCACGAGCGCTGTTCTGACAGCAAGCATCGATCGTTGCCGTATTTAGTATTTAGTATATGCTAACTATACGTTTAATAATGCTAGGTGCTAGCCAAGCTGGCTCTAGTTTAGCTTCCTGCCACACGTAATTCGTTCACGGAGCAGGGTACGCGCACAGGGGGGGGGGGAGGGGGAGGGAGGAGCAGATTGCAGTTTGATAGACGCATCAGAATCCAATCATCGTTAACGGTCCGTTCAGTATGATTGGATACTGTTTTTCCTAGATTGTACGTTCTAGAGGCCACTAAAACTTTTCATATTTGTGTCAAAACTTTTAATTAATTGGTTGCAATGAGGGTGTGAAGAGTATTTCAAGCAATTTGTAAAATAATGCTCCAGAAAAAGATCCCCTACCCAACCTTTAAGATGAAACTAAAATATTTGAGATCAACAATGTTTGTGACCGTGTTTGTGTCTTGACATCTTTTCAGCCTGCAGAAACCTCTGCAGATCGTAGGCTTGAGAACAGAGTTGCACATATTTGGAGGTACTCACAGCCACTCAAACACTGAAAAAATGCTGTTGATATCCCGGAGCCCTACCAAGCAATGCAGTACTTAGATTCTCCCACCCAAAGTGTGAAATAAAATCATGTTTATAACTAGCAAAATGAAACGAAATTTGGTTAAGAATTAGACGAATTACTTTTGATTATGAGACCAAATGTAAAGGGAAAATGTACATCAGTCTGATGGATAGGGCAGGTTTAGTTTTCTATAATACTAGTTCTATATGAGCATGCATGTGTCACACTGGACAGCGGCTAGCATCTGGTCGTGCTAAGCTTGTTAGCATGTAGCTGCTACAGCCCGAGCTGTGGATGCGAGTAGCTGCTTGCTCACTTAACTAGTCAAGCAGTTGTTGAAAGTGATTAAAACTATTACCATTCTGATATTTCCACTTTTATGCAAGTGTTATTTATCATGTTTGTGTGTTTAATAATGCCTCTGCTTCAGCAGCAGTGGATGCTGGAGGCCCCTCGCAGCAGCCGGATAACTTACAGTGGATTATTTTTTCACTGGTTCCCACTTAACTGTGCAGCCCCAGCCAGCAAGTAGTAAGGACTGGTTCCTTTAAAGTTCTTACGTGATACATACAGGTTGTCTGGTGGTGTGCTGCAGATTCAAATAAAAAAACTCCAGCCAAAGCATACACTGGAAAAAATGCCCCTCCAAAAATAAGTAAGAAAAACAACAAATAAGACGTTTTTGCTTGAAATAAGCAAAAAAAACTGCCAATGGAACTAGTGAAAATCGGCTTGTCAAGATTTCTTGAAATAAGATGTGAAATTTGGGACTTTTGAGTGATCTGGAAATTAGTTTAAAAACCTCTTCAAATGTCAAAAAAGCTTGTTTCATGTGAAATTCGACTCAAAACAATTTGTTTTCAAGACTTTTTCACTTAACAAGATATTCCAGATGTATTGTCTTCAAACAAGTCCCTATATCTGGCTGAAATAGTACTTGTTAGGCAGTTGTGTCTTATATTAAGTGTAATAAGATATTTTGACTAGAAATGAGACAAATATACTTGGTAAGACTTTGATTTTTTCCAGTGTAGATTGTGATTGAATTTGCTGATTCGTGATGGGATGTTTCAATAAAGTTTGACCTTGTCTTCTGGCCTCACAGGGAATTTCTGCATGTAAATCAATAAATTGATGAACAGTCCACGCTTAAGTGTTCTGTAACGATTAAGAAGCAACAGCACTGGAAAAAAATCAGTCTTACCAAGTAAATTTGTTTTGAGTCACATATCACATGAAACAAGCTTTTTTTTTTACATTTGAAGAGGTTTTTAAGCTAATTTCAAGATCACTTTTATCTCAAAAGTCCTAAATATCACATCTTATTTCAAGAAATCTTGACAAGCCGATTTTCACTAGTTCCATTGTCAGATTTTATTTGCTTATTTCAAGCAAAAACGTCTTGTATTTATTGTTTTTTTTACTTATTTTTGGAGGGGCATTTTTTCCAGTTGATTTAAGAAGCTGAAACAGGCCTTTCTTTTTGTTCGAATCTCCTTTAACATTATTTTACATGTATTATCAACATTTTAGACAGTGTAAAGTAACCAGGTAATTAAACAGAAATAAAAAGAAATGTAATTACTTCAGTCATTTACTATTATGACTTGTTTTTTTTGCCCTTTTCAGCTGTGATCTGAGCTCAGGATGAATCCACCTGCTGTCAAAGCAGTTGCATATGTGAGGAGACACCGTCGCAACTACAAACAGAAAACGCTGATGGGGAAATATTGTTGATGTCACAACGTTTGTCAGGGAAATTCCCCCCCCGAGTGCTGAGCAGGTAACACAGAACTGCAGTCAAAGGTCTACTTTCTGTACAATGGGGCTGACAGCCTGAACAGGCATGCTGCTGTTGTTAAAGTCACGGTGTGGTGAACTTCCATGCAAATCTGAACACACCAAGACTCACTGTTTGGCTATTTGCATTCAGCTTTTCATGAGAATGAAAAAAATAGTCATACAGTCATAATTCTCCTCCATATTTCACAGCGCATCCATGGAGGCAGGCTTTCTGGTGAAAAGATAAATACAGATTAACTTGGATGCCTGTTTTAGGAGGAGCTTTTACACATCTTCCTCAGTCACCCACTTCTTCCCACTTCCCTCGTTCTTGTTCAATTGAAGCCTTTTAGGAAACAACTTCTCTCTTTTAGGTTTTTCTGTGGAAATCCCCCCTCTCGCTGCCTTTCCCATCTCGGTCAGGGCTCCTGGCTACAGATTCAGTGCCCCCCCTCCCTTTCTCCCTCTCTTGCTCTCACACTGACAGGGGGATATGCAAATTCCTCTCTTTCTTTCCTTAATTGATTAATTGAACCCCAGGCCCTTTGAAGGCCTTGTTTGTGCACTGCTCTTTTTCCCTCGCTCTCCTCTCTGACAACCTGCACTCTTGTTCCCTCTGCATGAAGGGGACGAATTTCCTGCATCGGGACGTTCATTCATTCGCTTCAGAAATAAAACCGTCTTTAGAGACTCAGAATCCTAAAAATTAAAGCAAATACCTCTGAACCATACAGGCTGTTTGGTGCATAGTTTGGTGTAAAAATGTCTGCGGTGACAGTAGAATCATGCCTGTGCAAGTGCACACCTTCTCTCCCCTTCTTGCACAAACACAGCGATCATTTTATTGTGGATATGAAGTACTGTGCCAACACTAATTTATTGATACTTTGCTTCCAAGGAGAAAAACCTTCTACTAATCTTTGAAAGTGTTCTTGTGGGATTGGGTGTCACCTGCTTCTTCACTCATTTTCAGTTCAATCCCTGTTCTATTTTCAGAGGAATGTGTTTATTATTTGTTAAGCCACTTAAAGGTTGGGTAGGGGATCTTTTTCTTGAAAATTTTTTTACATATTGCTTGAAATACTCTTCACACCCCCATTGCAACCAATTAATTAAAAGTTTTGACACAAATATGAAAAGTTTTAGTGGCCTCTAGAACGTACAATCTAGGAAAAACAGTATCCAATCATACTGAACGGTCCGTTCACAATGATTGGATACTGATGCCGTCTATCAAACTGCAATCTGCTCCTCCCTCCCCCTCCTTCCCCCTGTGCACGTACCCTGCTCCGTGAACGAATTACACGTCCAGAAGCTTGGCAGGAAGCTAAACTAGAGCCAGCTTGGCTAGCACCTAGCATTATTAAACGTATAGTTAGCATATACTAAATACTAAACACGGCAACGATCGATGCTTGCTGTCAGAACAGCGCTCGTGCACCTTCGTGCTCGTGCACCTTCGTGCACGTTCATGTACTCTAGAGGCGTGGCTTCTGGGGGAAAGTGAAGTAAAGGGTTGGGACTTTTTACCGGTGTATTTTCAAAATGCAGCTTCGCTGGACTCAAAATCCAGGATCTCCTACCCCACCTTTAACTCTGACCTATGAATGATTCATTCTGACAATGTTTAACTCCAGGCTGAAAACAGTTCTGTTTAGCTGTGCATATGACACCTGAAAGTATTTTATCTGCACTCCTCACTTTTAAATGAATGAATTAATGATTATTTTTAATTTATTTTTATTTTTTTATTTATTTTTAATGATTTTATTGCCTTCTTGTGATTTTATGTAGGCTCCTAACTCAAGGGATGAACACGTATCGACACATAACAGACAACTTAGCAAAGAAGCCATTTTAAATTGGATCTTTCACAGAGACACGTCATTTCTTTAGTTGCATCTCTGAAAAACAGCAAAGATAACACAGTGTGACAGACAGAAAACAGGATTTCTACAGCAACAAGGTGATTCCCAAAGAGCTGTTAGCTGAAAACTTGGCATATCTCAGCATGGTGTGCAGTGTGTCCTTAAAACATTTGAGGAAACTGGACAAGTGGAGGACAAAAGAAGAAGTGTCAGGCCTAAAGAACTATCTACAGCAGATGAACAGGATCTGAAAGTGATGTCCTTAAGAAAGAGGAAAACATCCAGCAAAGACCTGACACAGGAGCTGAGAGATGCATCTGGACCTTCAGCTGATCCATCTGCTGTTGGCCCAAGCCTCATCAGAAATGGGCTCCATGGAAGGGTGGCTGTCAGGAAGCCGTTCTTATAGAAGGGAAACAGGGAGAAAAGGCTGAGCTGTGCCAAAGGACACAAGAAGTGGGCTGAGAATCAGTGGCAGCAGGTCTGATGGAGGGATGAATCCTCCCCAGAGCCCGGAGCTCAACATTACTGAAGCAGTGTGGGATCATGTTGGCAGAGAACGCAACAAAAGGCAGCCCACATCCAAAGAAGAGCTTTGGGATGTCCTTCAAGAAGCCTGGAGAACTATTCCTGAAGACTCCTTAAAGAAAGGACAGAAAAGACATTAACATGCCTTCACATTCAACACCCCCCTGTTCCAGAGAATCAGATAAGGCCTGTGGTCACAACTGCAGCCGTGAAAAAAAGTACCACAGAAAACCAAGCTAAGCGTTATCTCCTCTGACATCAAATGCAAACATCATGGCAGAGCTGACATGAAAAGATCAACCAGACAAAACAGCAGAGAAAAGGACACTTTTCCACGGAAAGGGGAGCAGCGCTCAGCTGCTGAATGTTGTAGCAAACTTGTGTGCATGCACACAAATAATTTGAGAAGTTGACATTTCTGTCAGGTATGCAGGTCAAAGACTTCAGCTCTTCTGTTAAAGTCGGCTCTCAGCCTAGATTCAAACAGAAACACAGACACACTGGCAGCGGGAAATAAAACCGAACGCCCTGTTTCTCTTTAACTTGTCAAGAGCCTTTGCACAAACCACAATGCATCTGACATATCACCTCAAGTTCACACATCACCGCTGCACACCAAACACTCGCTGCTGACACATACTCTGACAGACCCGGGCTCTGAATCTCAATGCATTCTCACTCTCTATTCTTTTGCTAATTACCTCTTGGTCTTGTTCATGGCAGAGTTCTTCTCCTCAGCAACACTCCCCCTCCACTGGCGATCTGCGCTTGCATCTGAGCGTGTCCCTACAGCTCCATGGCTGACCCCTGCTCCTCCTCCTTCTCCTCCCGAGTGTTTATGTGCGCTCAGGATGGCGTGGAAGAGAAAAAGCTTGCTGGGAATGAGGGCTGCTCACGTACCAGTCATCGACCAAAAAACTCCACGCCTGAACCCTGCTTATCAGAACTTTATCTGTGTCAGTTAAGACAGACTCTTCTCCTCTCTCGCTGCTCTCTGTGAAGATTTCTATCAACCACAAATCGGCAGCGAAGCAGACCTCATTGCTGCCTGTTTCCTGCAACAGAGCAAAAGTTGATAGAAAGCGCCTCAAACAGGCTCCAAAGTACAAATGCAATAACTAATAGTAGTCGAGCATTTTGTTCCTTCAACATAAACAAGTCAGCATCTTAATGGAGGAACTGGCTCTGGTAGATAGGGGAACTCACACTAGTTTCTGTTTGTGCGCATGTGTGTGTGTGTGTGTGTGTGTGTGTGTGTGTGTGTGTGTGTGTGCAAGGAGGGGGAGGGTGGGGAGAGCTCTGAACATAAATGCAATACCAAGAGAGGAAGGAGGAGGTGAGACAGATAGTGATGAGCAATCCTATGAGCACCATCAGAAACAGACCACACCTAAATGTCACTTTTCTGCACATTTTTTCTCTAATATCGACAGAAGGAGAAGAGGCCGCCGAGTGACACTGTTGAATCCTGACTCCTGGATTTGGTCTCCACACTGGAAAAAATCTAAATCTTACCAAGTATATTTGTCTCATTGAGTATCTCATTACACTTGATATAAGACACAGCTGCCTAACAAGCACTATTTCAGCCAGATATAGGGACTCGTTTTAATACAATACATCTTGAATATCTTGTTAAAGTTGAAAAAGTCTTGAAAACAAATTGTTTTGAGTCACATTTCACATGAAACAAGCTTTTTTTGACATTTGAAGAGGTTTTTAAGCTAATTTCAAGATCACTTTTAACTCAAAAGTCCCAAATATCACATCTTATTTCAAGAAATCTTGACAAGCCGATTTTCACTAGTTCCATTTAGCAGATTTTTTGCTTATTTCAAGCAAAAACATCTTGTATTTGTTGTTTTTCTTACTTATTTTTGGAGGGGCATTTTTTTCCAGTGCAAGGTCCCCCAAAACATGTCTATCATCCTGATTTCTGCTTCTTCTTCTCCTTTTTTAAACTCCCACTGTCATTTCTCAGGGTAGCGAGCGATTAAACAGGGAGGTAGTGTTTGTGCTGGTGAATGTGGCCGTGCAGCTGGACCGGGGGAGACTCAAAGGAATCCTTGTTTTATCACACCAAAAGGAAGAAGCAACCAAGACAGGGGACATTAATGTCCCCCCCCCCCAAGTCTGCAGAGGTGGCTTCTTTTCTCAAGGAAGCTGAGTGGCTGGCAGTGTGAGCGATAAGGCATTCAGAAGAAGGGGAAGATGCACAGAGATGCACAGAGTGGGGCTGGTGCAGACCGTGCATGCCAAGTTCAAAACACCTGGAACCTGCTTCATGGAAATATCAAAACACAAAAAAAACATTGGATGCTTTTTCCCCACAATGTTGTAATTTTAGTGTAATCTTAAGTAATACTCATTTAAAACAGGAAGTGTTGAGTTCAGCACAGCTGCTGGTGGCCCAACTTTTTTCTTTTTTATCACAACTCAACAGAAATGACACTGTGTGGCTCTGCCAGTCTGAGTCTCATGCGTGGCTTGTTTTGTAATTAACACATGTGCTCGGTGCTTCTTGCTCTGAAGATTTTGTTCCGTTATGGACCGTAAAATAGGAGGTCTTTTAAAGTCATAACACTAAAGTGCACCACTGATGACGCACAGTGAAAGCAACGGTGGTTTACAGAGGTTTCATTAAGCGCACGCTGATTTGAAAGTTCACTTTACTTCATGGTTAGTTATGTTTTGTGGAATTTCAGGATGCACTGTTTTAGGCTTTGGTTATTTATTTTTAACGGGCCTGTTTTCAAATCATCACTTTGAGGTCAAACATCACCATAAAGAGACGTCAGTGCAATTCTTGGAACAATGTCGCCTCCCTCTGGCATAGTGCCGCAACTGCACTTAAGTGTATGGAAACCCAAAAGGGTCACATTTGGCTCACTTTGCACCACCAACCCAGATCTATTTAACACCATCTAGTATTTATAAACTCTAAGGAAGTATCTTTCAAAATTATACACTAAATATATCAAGCAAAAAAAAACATTAGAAAGATTTAAACTTGATATTGACATTTATTTTTTCACTGTTTATATTGTCAAATGTTTTGGTTGAATGTACAAAATTTTATTGAAAAGAAAACTGGACATTCAGTACATTTGCATGAAAAGGACATTTTTCTTTACTTTGAAAATAACCAAATGGAAAAGGACTTAATTATTTTTGTACAACTTGTTTTATTTTTAGGTAAATTTCATATCCACAAAAGGAAATGGACTGACAGCAAACCAAATTTTACACTTTTTTTTAAAAGAACTATATCAATACAGCACCGACATCAATGGTTTAGAAATGCCCAAGGCTTTAAAAACAAACTTTATTTTGAAAAAAGTTTTATTTGAATAATATGTTTTTCTCTACAGTGATGTATTTTAAATGTTTCTATATGTTTCTTTGTACATTTATACTTTTATATATATAGATATTTTTCATCCCCTGGGTAAACAGTTTTGTTATATATATAATTGTTAATAAATTAATTTTTTTTTTTAAAATAAAATCATAGCATATCTGATATGAGTTTATTCTCTCCAATACACACGTAAGGTATGTAGAGAGGGCATGACTGATTGACAAGCATGACCGATCCAATGATCCATTCTCAGCCTGTGCTCCTAATCGATATTAATCAATATTAATCAATAATAATCAATATTATATTTTTAATTCATTTATTAATTTTATATTCAAACTGAAAACATGAACTGAATAACACTCAAGTCATTCAAGTCATCGTGTCTCAAGTCAAATGCAGAGTATTTAATTTCCAAGTCCGAGTCGAGTCTCAAGTCTTTTGTTTTTTGTCAAGTCAAGTCACAAGTCATCAAACAGCGACTCGAGTTGACTCGAGTCCAAGTCACAGCGACTTGAGTCCCCATCTCTGTAAAATATGGAATTATCACGACAGGTGATTCCCACGCACCAAGCCCGCGACTGGCTCTTCAATGAGGCAATGAAGCCTTCCAAACTAAAAGTTACATAGAAGTACACAGTGGATTCATTATTATTATATAATAATAATAATATTATTAGGTGAAAATATTGTCTGACATTAAACCGGTCCGTGGCTGCTCTACGTAACCTGCAGAGGAATATTGAAAGTGATTAATTTTGTGAAGAGTGAAGTTGAAATGAAAACACCAGAGATATGACAACACGGCAGATCATAGAATCAGATTTACTGCTCAGCGGATTGAAGTTAACCATGTTGGACTGCAGACTGTTTGTGCTTTATGTTTATTTATAGAGGAGTTATTCACTGTGGATGATATTTTGTGAAGAGCCAGCACTGATTGCACCCTCTTTTTCCCACACTGTCAAACCTTTCCACTTTAATTTCCAATCCAATTTGGTCTCCCTGCTTCTTTTTTCTTCCAGCCAATCAGTCGCTCTACAATTCCTTTTTAAATCTAACTGTCTCAGATAGTGTGACATGCATCCCACCCCCTCCACGATGGTTTTAATGCCTTATTTGTCATGTTTTTATCGCATTTTATTTTCATTTTACCGCATTATTTTGCCCATTTGTATTATCTTATCCATATTGTTATCTGATTTTGTATTTATTTACCATTTTTCTGACTGGAGGAATGACTGTTGTTGGATATTTATCGATCTAACTCCACCTAACTCCTTTAGGTAAGGGTAGATAGAGCCGTGATAGAGCCATATCCGATGTGGGAGCTGTTCTTGAAATGCCAGTCGGTGTTAAACAGACGCAGATGGTGCTGCAAGGTGGGTGAATTAAGTCCCTTTTGGTTTTCCATACATTGTGCAGGCTGATTCGTGAGTTGGCAGAATACCGGCCTCAGCAGGTTACCTCTGAATCACTGGTACTCATACTCCCAGAATTCATGTTTGTACTGCCTCAGTGGTGTGTCAGCCTCCTCGCCACCTCCTCTCCTCCGCTCCGTTTTACCCACCGGGCAGAGTGGAGTTTCAGGGAGCAGCAACATCCTCGCATATCTATTCTGCAGCCAGCTGCAGTTGCAGGTTTTACCTGATGGACGAGATGGAGAGCATGTTGAAGGATGCCAGATGGAGGCTGCAGAGGTAAGGATGTGTGTGAGCATCACAGGGATTCTGTGAGTATGTGTGATGCGCTTTCAGATTCCCTGTCTGGTGCATATCTGCTGCCTGTTGTAGCCAGAAGAGGCGTGTCGCTGACACTCATGCGGAGCCACTGTAGTATGTCCAGACAGGACTTTTGATTTAAAAGAAAAAAATATGTCCTTCAAGGCCCACCATTGGCATGTTTATAACCTGCAAAATACTTCTATTGTGTTCATACAATGTGCTTTTCAGAGCTAAAGAGGAATACAGGTGTTGCAGGATTATTACTCTTTTGATTTCTGAAATGAAGGAAACACTAAAAATGCAGGAAGATACTCAGCTTACAGATGCATTGCAGAGAAAAACACAAGATCCTCATGTTATTGAAGCTGTAACCAAAAATATTTTGGTATTTATGCTTGATGAACAACCGTGGAGTTAGCATGTTCTCCCCATGTTTGCGTGGCTTCTCTCCAGGTACTCCGGCTTCCTCCCACTGTCCAAAAACATGCATGTTAGGTTAATCGGTGACTCTAAATTGACCCAAGGAGTGAGTGTGAGCATGGACTTGTCTTATTTGTCTGTGTGTGGCCCTATGATGGACTGGGGGGACCTGTCCAGGGTGTCCCCAGCCTCTCGACCAATGACAGCTGGGCTTGGCTCCAGCCCGCCCTGGATTAATAGAAATAGAAAATGGAAGAATGGATGAACTACTGACACAACAGCATCAAACAATTCATCGTTCTCATAATTTCTTTGTGATGCAAAGATTTGTCATTTATTTATTTATTTAAAACAAAACAAATTGTTTTGAGTCGGATTTCATAGGAAACTTTTTTTTTACATTTGAAGAGGTTTTTAAGCTAATTTCAAGATCACTTTTATCTCAAAAGTCCTAAATATCACATTTTATTTCAAGAAATCTTGACAAGCCGATTTTCACTAGTTCCATTGGCATATTTTTTTGCTTATTTCAAGCAAAAACGTCTTGTATTTGTTGTTTTTCTTACTTATTTTTGGAGGGGCATTTTTTCCAGTGCATATATACACATATATTTTGACCTCTGGGATTCACTCTCTGTAATTAAGAAACATTAAGACAGGTTTGTCTGGCCACAGAGGCTTCACAGTAAATGTCTCATGGGTTGTTGACTGAGGTCCTGCTACAGTTTAGTGACTGGAAACACCACCACTCAGTGCAAAGAGGGGATTAGCTACTTCAACACTAAAATATGAAGTATGACATTTTTATGGGAAAACGTAGAAGTGCACAGAACCAATTAAACTGCTGACATAATGTCTGTGCAGCGTGTCATTCTGTTATTGACTGGACTGTAAGGAAGCAGTATCCGCTGCACTAAATGTGCCAGGCTTGGAGGCAGAGCTTTGCTTTGAGCCGATAGATCACTTAATCTTCAGGGAAGGTCAGGAATTATAGCATTTACAACCGCCTGGTGTGGCATGAGGAAGCATACACATAAAAAAAAGCTTCAATTTACCACTTATGCTCAACAGGATTGAGTCCAGCACAAGTCCCATATTGAGAAACCAGTGCTAAATATGTGGACTTGGTCCTGCCAGTGCAGGATTGCACTGTAAAGATAATTTATAAAATGATTTATTCTGCCAACATAAAGCAATGGGAAGACATAACTCAAAAAATGAGATATTAGTTGTGGTTTAGTGCGACCTGGACAGGTTGAACCTGCATTTTCTGCAAAAGATAAACATCGTGTGTGACAGAGAAGACTACTTTGCAATATTTAATCTTATCTATAAACAGGCCTCTACTATTTGTACAGCTTAAAGACAGCAAATAAGAATCATTATGTCATTAGAATTAGTCACAGAAGAGGTGAAAGTTTGCCTCATATGTGAAATTTGGCAACTACTGTAATTTGTAAACTGTCTTCTGATATCAATCTGAGGTCACAAATAATTCAGGAAACTAATTATCATTTGGATGGTTTGCTTCATGTTTAAGTTTTGGTGCATTTAATTAAAAACAAATAAATAACCTGAACCTTCCTTACTGAGTGAAATGACCCAGAAGCATCTATGTGGCCTCCACAGGAGCTTGTTGGATTCTCTAAATTTAAGGAAATTAGCTTCAGTGCTTCTTTTATTAGCTACTTCAGCATAGAAAACACTGGTACATCCTTTTGGATGCTCGGTTACTGTCATGCAGACTTATTAACTGTGATTCATGTAGATACATATAAGGAGAGGAGGGTGAGTTTGAGAAACCAGCAGCAAGATATTACACTTTAGAGGCATATCTTTTTAAGCATTAGACAAAGTACCCAAATGTGCATTTTCTGGATTATCTTGGGTTTCAGTAGCAGTGCCACATCACAGCTTAGTTTAAGTCTTATTCTCTTTGAACCTTGGTCGTCTTTTCTTAAGTCCTTAAGAATTCCTTCTACATTCTTTTCTTAACCTGCTTTCTAATGAGGTCAAAAAAAAGGAAAACATTATAGATTATAGAAACAGGATCAGAGGCAGGCTCAGAGGCAGGCTCAGAAGCAGGATCAGAAGCGGGATCAGATGCAGGATCAGAGGCAGGATCAGAAGCAGACTCAGAAGCAGGCTCAGAGGCAGGCTCAGAGGCAGGATCAGAGGCAGGATCAGAGGCAGGATCAGAGGCAGGCTCAGAAGCAGGATCAGAAGCGGGATCAGATGCAGGATCAGAGGCAGGATCAGAGGCGGGCTCAGAAGCAGGATCAGATGCAGGATCAGAGGCAGGCTCAGAAGCAGACTCAGAAGCCGGCTCAGAGGCAGGCTCAGAGGCAGGATCAGAGGCAGGATCAGAGGCAGGATCAGAGGCAGGCTCAGAAGCAGGCTCAGAGGCAGGATCAGAGGCAGGCTCAGAAGCAGGATCAGATGCAGGCTCAGAGGCAGGATCAGAGGCAGGATCAGAGGCAGGCTCAGAGGCAGGATCAGAGGCAGGATCAGAGGCAGGCTCAGAGGCAGGATCAGAGGCAGGATCAGAGGCAGGATCAGAGGCAGGATCAGAGGCAGGATCAGAGGCAGGATCAGAGGCAAGATCATAGGCAGGATCAGAGGCAGGATCAGAGGCAGGCTCAGAAGCAGGCTCAGAGGCAGGATCAGAGGCAGGATCAGATGCAGGCTCAGAGGCAGGATCAGAGGCAGGATCAGAGGCAGGCTCAGAGGCAGGATAAGAGGCAGGATCAGAGGCAGGCTCAGAGGCAGGATCAGAGGCAGGATCAGAGGCAGGATCAGAGGCAGGATCAGAGGCAGGATCAGAGGCAGGCTCAGAAGCAGGCTCAGAGGCAGGCTCAGAGACAGGCTCAGAGGCAGGCTCAGAAGCGGGATCAGAAGCGGGCTCAGAGGTAGGCTCAGAAGCAGGTTCAGAGGCAGGCTCAGCAGCAGGCTCAGAAGCAGGCTCAGAAGCAGGCTCAGAAGCAGGCTCAGAGGCAGGATCAGAGGTAGGCTCAGAAGCAGGCTCAGAGGCAGGCTCAGAAGCAGGATCAGAAGCAGGCTCAGAGGCAGGATCAGAGGCGGGCTCAGAAGCGGGATCAGATGCAGGCTCAGAGGCAGGATCAGAGGCAGGATCAGAGGCAGGATCAGAGGCAGGCTCAGAAGCAGGCTCAGAAGCAGGCTCAGAGGCAGGATCAGAGGCAGGCTCAGAAGCAGGATCAGATGCAGGCTCAGAGGCAGGCTCAGAAGCAGGATCAGATGCAGGCTCAGACGCAGGCTCAGAAGCAGGATCAGAAGCAGGCTCAGAGGCAGGATCAGAGGCGGGCTCAGAAGCGGGATCAGATGCAGGCTCAGAGGCAGGATCAGAAGCAGGCTCAGAGGCAGGATCAGAGGCAGGCTCAGAAGCAGGATCAGATGCAGGCTCAGAGGCAGGATCAGAGGCAGGCTCAGAAGCAGGCTCAGAAGCAGGCTCAGAGGCAGGATCAGAGGCAGGCTCAGAAGCAGGATCAGATGCAGGCTCAGAGGCAGGCTCAGAAGCAGGATCAGATGCAGGCTCAGACGCAGGCTCAGAAGCAGGATCAGAAGCAGGCTCAGAGGCAGGATCAGAGGCGGGCTCAGAAGCGGGATCAGATGCAGGCTCAGAAGCAGGCTCAGAAGCAGGCTCAGAGGCAGGATCAGAGGCAGGATCAGAGGCAGGATCAGAGGCAGGATCAGACGCAGGCTCAGAAGCAGGCTCAGAAGCAGGCTCAGAGGCAGGATCAGAGGCAGGCTCAGAAGCAGGATCAGAGGCAGGATCAGAGGCAGGATCAGAGGCAGGATCAGAGGCAGGATCAGAGGCAGGCTCAGAAGCAGGCTCAGAAGCAGGCTCAGAGGCAGGATCAGAGGCAGGCTCAGAAGCAGGATCAGAGGCAGGATCAGAGGCAGGCTCAGAAGCAGGATCAGAGGCAGGATCAGAGGCAGGCTCAGAAGCAGGATCAGAAGCAGGCTCAGAGGCAGGATCAGAGGCAGGATCAGAGGTAGGCTCAGAAGCAGGCTCAGAGGCAGGCTCAGAGGCAGGATCAGAGGCAGGATCAGAGGCAGGCTCAGAAGCAGGCTCAGAAGCAGGATCAGAGGCAGGATCAGAGGCAGGGTCAGAAGCAGGCTCAGAGGCAGGATCAGAGGCAGGATCAGAGGCAGGATCAGAGGCAGGCTCAGAAGCAGGCTCAGAGGCAGGCTCAGAAGCAGGCTCAGAGGCAGGATCAGAAGCAGGCTCAGAGGCAGGCTCAGAAGCAGGATCAGAAGCGGGCTCAGAGGCAGGCTCAAAGGGAGGCTCAGAAGCAGGATCAGAAGCGGGCTCAGAGGCAGGCTCAGAAGCAGGCTCAAAGGCAGGCTCAGAAGCCGGCTCAGAGGCAGGCTCAAAGGCATACTCCCGCATAACTGTAGCTCCCCCTTTCATCGAGGCAGGAAAATAGATAAAATGTTGGTACATACTTGAAATTAAAGTGTTACTGCAACCATAATATATATATAACTGGATGAGAATCGATAAGAGAAGCGATAAGGAACCGAATCGATAAATGATATCGATAATGGAACCATCCCTAAAGAATCTCACCAGGTCTTGTAATTAGGTAAATACAACTTCAGATGAACAATCGATCTGTCTCTCAGACAGCCTCACATCTGACTCTAGAACACTTTGGTATCCAGAGGAGTTCATGGTGGACTCAGTGACTGCGAGGAGCCCAGGTCCTGTGGCTGCAGAACCAGCCCAGATCATCAGCCCTCCACCACCGTGCTTGACAGCTGGTGTGAGGTGTTTGTGCTGATATGCTGTGTTTGGTTTCCTCCAAACGTGCTGCTGTGCATTATGAGCAAACATCTCCCCTTTGGTCTGGTCTGTCCAAAGGACATTGTTCCAGAAGTCTTGTGGTTTGTTCAGATGCAGCTTTGCAAACCTAAGCTGTGCTGCCATGTTCTTTTTAGAGAGAAGAGGCTTTCTCCTGCAGCCCTTCCACACAAGCCAGTCTGTTTCTAACTGTGCTGCCATGACCTTTAACCTTTAACATGCTAACTGAGGCTAACCCGAGATTATCCCCATTTATTGACGTACTTGTTGATATCTTGCAAGTCATACAGTCACTGCAGGAGACATAATCCTGAGACATAAAACCAATTAAGATCAATTAAAACCTGATTCAGAATCTAGGTTGCCATCTTTGAATGGGTTGATGCACTCACACGTTTGATTTTTAGGGGGATTTCTCGAACAGAGCAGCCAACTTGCTAATTTTGTAGAGTTAAGTTGCATCTTTGTGCGAGTGTGTGTGTGTGTGTCCTCCCCAAAGGCGAGTCCTCACCCCTCTTTCCTTTTATAGCCTCAGACTTGAAAAAAGGAGGGGAGGGTGATGGCGAGGGGGGGGGGGGCAGCCTGTGTAGGAGTGGCCCACTTCTACAAACATGGCGGCACACGGTGGGGATGGGAGTAAATGTGTAACAAGGTGCCTGCCCCTCCCTAACTCGCCCTCCCTTCCTCCCTCTGCCTGCGGTCTGGGGATACAAGGCGAGAGGAGAGAGGAGCCGGGGAGAGCCTCGCCTCCTGTCAGTCTCTCACACAACACGGTGAGAGCAGAGGACTCATGCTGTCCTCCAGCGCACCCCCACACTAACACTGACACTGAGAGACACCGAGACAGAGTGTGAGAGGAAGAGGAAGCAACCAGGAAGGAGAAGGAGAAGGAGAAGGAGGGGGGGGGACGTAAGCAAAGGAGATAAAAATCCACATCCTGAAGCGAGAAAACTGAGGGATTTTCTTTTTTCTCCCGAGGAGCTGCTGCGAATAACCCTCGGTGGAAGATGGCAGAAGGAGGAGAGGGAGAAGAGGAGATTCAGTTCATGCGAACGGTGAGTAGTACTTTCCAGTTTGGGAGGGTGAACCTGCACTGGCTGCTGGAGTTTGGAGGCTCGAGGCTGGACAGTCAGACGAGGACTTGTGAGAACAGTGAGAGAGGAAGAAATTCGTTTCCACGCCATGTGATTCAGCTGATAACCTCATCACATCACTCCTTTTTATCTCACCTTATTTTTTTTTTTGCATTTTTATTTTTAAGTTACATCTGCTGTAGCCGTTGGCAGTGCCGAGACCGACTTCTGTATATAGTTGACTATTTTTGCAGCGCCCTGACTGTGCTATGACCTGCTTTATTACTTGCTCTCTTTAAACTTCATAATGGATTTCTTTAATCTCCCGTGAGCTCAGAAATCTTTTTGTCATTGACCCACATTACTCGATCACATTTAGTCCCCTTCATTGTTTCACTCATTCTTTTTGATAATTTCCAGAATGTTCCTGATTTAAGAATAGGTTTGTAATAGTGTATGTGAGCATATGCGAACCCAGATAGATAGACAGGGGCGGGTGCATCTGTTAGCATCGTTATCTATTTATATCTGAGGAAAGTAGAGCCTGTCGAGTGGGGTGAGAAGGCAGAGCAACAAGCTACCAAGAACCTGCAGGGGACAGCTGCCCAAAAGATGTATGTCTTTTTCAGTGTTGAGATATCCACTTCACAGTGCCAAATGCAGGGGGGGGGGGGACTCCTGCAAAATGACCGAAAACAGCTGAGCTTCTGAAGGAGAACCATGCAGTATCTAACAATTACACTAAATGAGCCAACTCAATTAGCATTTTATTCACATCTGTCCACATTCCATCAAAGAAAACCTTCAGGCAGTCACCACCGGGATGGAAAAAAGGTTGAGAAACGACCAAATTTCACCTGGCAGCTGCTGCCCAAGGCAATATTTCCATCCAGAGCTGTCTGAAACACTTGAAATCAGCAGCCACAGAATATTTTCTATCCCAATATTACTGTTAAACCAGCATCACAATGTTGGCAGGGGTGCATTTTCCTGAAGCAAACACACATGATACGATGCCAGAAAGGTGGTCGTGACCACAGTATTTTTTATCAACTCTTATTTCATGTGTTCAGCATTAAAAGTCCCACTTAATGATCAGTTTTAGTATCACGATGGTTCATGCAGGGATAGATTAAATCATGCAGGATTTAGTTGGATTAATTAAACGTAAGTAATGTACGAACAATGCAGCCTGTATAAGAGCAGCCCTGAAAACTTATAATAGTGCAGTGCAGTGACTCACTTCCCATCTAGTGGTACAAAGTGACATTACAGTAAAATATGATCCCTCTTCAAAGGTTTGGAGTTGTAAAAGTGTCTTTTAAAGCCATAATGTGTAATATTTCACGTTGTCTTTTAACAAATTTGAGTCTTATCATTCACAAGTATTACCTCAATCGTTATTAATTACCTCCATCACAAAAGTGCAGTGTTCTTATATTCTTTATATTCAGCATGCGAATGTACATAAGAGTGTTACACCCCAATGGATGTCGCCATGTTTCTCCGCCATTTTTAAACTACGGGATTTGTAGAAGGACATGTCATCAGCTTCGCATTTTCCGTTTACACATTGGAAACGGAAAATGCGAAGCTGATGACATGTCCTTCTACAAATCCCGTAGTTTTAAAATGGCGGAGCGACATGGAGACATTCATTGTCCGTGAAATATTACACATTATAGCTTTAAATAATGTCATAGGTATTCCTGATTCTGTTAATATCTTTGACGCTCTAAGCATTTTCTATGAAAACAGCCTTCTAACTGTATCTGTTTTCCCTGAATAATAACCTTTAAATCAAAGAAATATGTCAGATGACAAACAGAAAAAGTGTAAAATTCTTTTTTAAATGTTTTTATCCTGAACAATCATATAGTTTTCTTAAAGGGACATTCCACTTTTTTTTAAAAAAAGTGGTGTTGTGTAAAATATTTATGATTAGTTTATGATTGGCTTACCTTCAACTGGACAGCAGTTAGGAACACAAGAAGAGGGAATTAATGCCAACTAAAACGAGCCATACTCAAAACTTTCATACCAGTTTAAACGATTAATATGTTTTCAACTTATCAGCCGTAATGGTGGCAATTCTGCCAGTCTGTACATCTCTGCAAAAGTACTGCAAAACAGGAAACATAGACCTGAGTTCAGGTCTTCTTGGGTTTAGTCCGAGTGTCTGTTTGCACTATTGACTTTCCAGTCCCACTGAGACAATTAATAAACTGAAGTTTTTCAGTTGTTCACATACTTCTTTTTTTCTTATTTATCAGCAGAGTCTGTGAAATGCGTTTCTGTTAAAGTGAAACTCTGCTTCATCGCTGTTACTGCTGCAGTGTTTACCTCACTGATACTTGATTTTAATTAGATGTGAAATAATAGTTCAAGTACAAAAAGGGCCCAGAAAGAAGAGGCCCGCAGAACGACAGCAGGCAAACTGTACCGATGGGCAGGATTGCTTTTGGGGTCGTGTAGCTGTCTTACAGTAGTGAAGTGAAATTTATTTATATAGCACTTTTCAGCAACAAGGCGATCCGAAGTGCTTTACAACACAGAAACAACAATCAGGTACAGAAATACAGAAATAAAAACATCAAAAATCAAACACAGAAATACAGATACAGAACATCTATCAGGTAATTTTAGCTAACAGTTGATAAGATTGGTATAACTATAACAGAGCAAAAGTAAATTTAGCTAACAGTTGATAAGATTGGTATAACTATAACAGAGCAAAAGTAAATTTAGCTAATAGTAGGATTGGTATAACTATAACAGAGCAAAAGTAAATTTAGCTAATAGTAGGATTGGTATAACTATAACAGAGCAAAAGTAAATTTAACTAATAGTAGGATTGGTATAACTATAACAGAGCAAAAGAAAATTTAGCTAACAGTAAGATTGGTATAACTATAACAGAGCAAAAGTAAATTTAACTAATAGTAGGATTGGTATAACTATAACAGAGCAAAAGAAAATTTAGCTAACAGTAAGATTGGTATAACTATAACAGAGCAAAAGTAAATTTAACTAATAGTAGGATTGGTATAACTATAACAGAGCAAAAGAAAATTTAGCTAACAGTAAGATTGGTATAACTATAACAGAGCAAAAGTAAATTTAGCTAATAGTAAGATTGGTATGACTATAACGGAGCAAAAGTAAATTTAGCTAAGAGTAAGATTGGTATAACTATAACAGAGCAAAAGTAAATTTAGCTAACAGTAAGATTGGTATAACTATAACAGAGCAAAAGTAAATTTAGCTAACAGTAAGATTGGTATAACTATAACAGGTAATTTGAGTAAACTAACAAAAGCTAACAAACATGGATAAACTTTCCTCTAAGAGGAGGCATTTAAAAATATAGCTAATAACAGAACGGTTGATATAATGAATGATAACAAATCTTTAAAAGACTTTCATCTGAGAGGAAATATTAAGGTTGATACAGTGATTATAGCTCTTAATAGACCATTTGAATATGACTAAGTTTCACTAAACTACAAACAGCTTCTTAAAATCTTTCTTTTTTGGGGGTTTCTTCACTAAAAGGATGGTTTGAATCCTTTGAACGCCTTCGGTGTGGTTGTCCTTTAGTCCAAGAGGTTCTGTTAGGATGGAACCATTAAACACCTGGACTTCAAAGGAAAAACAATGCAGGTCTGTGTGAATTATTAATGTCTCGTGTACTTCAAGGGGCTTATCTTTGCCACCACTGCTGAGGTCACTTTGGAATCAGCAGCATGGATGCAGGGCTACATATTGAAGCATTATCAGTCTGAAACAGGGGCCAGTGATATGGGGCGTAGTGTGAGTCAGCTGTAATTTTTCCCCGGATTATATCGGAGCCGGGAGGTGTGAGCGTAGCGGATTGAGAGCACAGACGAGTCCTGATCACCTGGACCAGCCGGGTCAGCAGTCTGCTTGTTGCCTGATGTAATCTTTGCACGGACGGGATCTGTGTCAGCCTGTGTGCCAAAGCTTAAAGGTTGTAGCATCTCATATCATTCTGTATTCATTCATTTAAATCTTGAAGCACGTGTGAATGAAGTTTACTTTTAAAGTTAAAACATCGCATCAGAGATACGACATATCATCAAAAATAAATCACCAGAGGCAGACTTGTTCTTCTCAGATTGACCTAAATAAAAATCAATACTTCTAAAATGATTTAAAAAGGTTTTTTTTACCCCACCTGGAGGGACATCATCCCCTCAAATTTAGCGAATGAGTGAGTCAGTAATCACAACAGAAATATTACCATCAAACAAATGTGACTGTAGATAAAATCCTGAAATAAGTGAATCATTTAAATATAGATATTTGGATTCATTGATAAACTGACATTTTTGGTCTTTTTTTTGGAAAAAAGAGCTGAAAATAAACAGCTATTTATAAAAGTTGAAGACATTTTCATTCACTTATATTCCTAGCATGATCTAAATGTTGCTTTTATGTTGCTTTTTAGCAATAAAACATTTAAAACATAACAATAAAACAATAAAACATAGCGCCTCTCAATGTGAAAGTAGCTGTAGTTTATTAGATAGATAGATAGATAGATAGATAGATAGATAGATAGATAGATAGATAGATAGATAGATAGATAAGTACTTTATTCATCCCAATTTGGGAAATTATTGTGTTGCAGCAGCGTACAGTATAAAAGATATGTAGACAATTAAAGTAAAAACAAGCAAATAGAATAAAAATAGAGAATAAACATTAGCTATATACAAATCTACAGTATGAAGAGTAGGGTAAATAATAATAATAGTAATAATAATAATAAACATCGGTAAACTAAATAAAAACAGATTTGTACATTTAGCAATAAAGGTAAAAATAAATTTTAGAGACACAAAATACTTTATGAGAAAGAACAGCATGGAAATCATGTCAGTCTCTTAATTTTTTTTATCATTTTTCCCCAGATATTTGAGTGTTTTTCATGCCTGCTGGGAACCCTCCAGATAACACAAAGTGCTGTGGGAGTTACAAAGCAAGACAATGCAGGGCTGCTTTAATGGGGGGGTCGTTTCATAGTAAAATGTGACATCTTCAACACATCTCAACTAATTACAGGAGGCCACACACATCTATTCTGGTTTTATGGTGCTTTGGACTGTGCCTCATGCACCACTGAGTGATGGCACATGCTGTACAGTAGCAGGTTGTTTAAAAGCTCTCTCTCCTTGAACAAAGTGGATGCCCCCGGTTGAACTGCACACAGCGAATCTTCAGCCCTGACAGTACATCGGTAGCCCTTCAGCCCCCTCATGTACTGTCAAACACTGGCTCAGCTTGCAAAAGCCAGTTTACAAAGTCTCCCTTTGTGATAAAAATCTGCAGCTCACACAAACTTTATACAACAATTCTTCTCGAGTGGAGATGCTGAAAGCTGTGTCACTGTTTCACGATGCCACATTTGCCAGGTAAATCACACCGGCGAGCAAGTTTAAAGGGACACTCGAGTTCCAGCCTATAGCAGCAGTTTCTTTTTTTAGTGTGCCACTATAGGCGCACACGCTCTGCAGGGAGAAACCAGAGGAGTCGTGTCCTACTTGCCAGCATCCTTTTGGGAAGCGTGGTGCGTGCGTGCGTACACGGCTGCGTGTCAAGTGGACAAAGACATCGCGGGTTGTTGTGACATCGGCCGATCCGGTTCCCCGGGAAGTTTTTGGATGTTTTCAGTGACAAAAGGTCTAACTTAAAACCAGTTTCTGAAAATATGGGCACATCTGTTTAACCGTCCTATCTTAACTTATCTTTTGAACATCAGGATAGGGTAATATTTTAAAATAATAGATATCACCATGAAACTTCCTCAGTTGATTACTTATACAAGTATGAAAAAAAATGTATAACAAGTTTTAGAAATTTGTATGTTTAATTATGCAAATTAGGCATTATCTCATTAAATATGTGCAAATTTGCATATACTTCCAGGTGCAAAATTATTTTTTCCTTTTGTTTACACGCAAAATGAAAAGAAAATTACAGAGGGATTTCAGGATATCTGCTTTCATTTCCTAGGAAATCAAAATATACTGCCCATAGCCTAAAAAACATCGATTTTTGCCATATTTTTTTATTATAATGTCACATAAATCAGACCAAGAATGATTTATCAACAAATCCTTCTGTAAATATATTCAGAATACTGCTAAAAGAAAACCAGTTTCTGAAAATATGGTTACATCTGTTTAACCGTCATATCTTAACACTTATCTTTTGAACATCAGGTTAAATAAATGCTGTATGGACTAAAGCATACATAATATATAATATAAATGTATACATGCAAAATGGATGGATTTCATTATATGATGGTTCCAAAACAAAGATTAAACAATGTGTTGAAGGCTGAGTTACCAGTCTTTAGGAGTACATTTACAGCATAATACAGCTGTTAAGGCGAGACACTAGAGGGTAGGGTAATATTTTAGAATAATAGATATCACCATGAAACTTCCTCAGTTGATTACTTATACAAGTATGAAAAAAAATGTATTACAAGTTTTAGAAATTTGTATGTTTAATTATGCAAAAAGGCATTATCTCATTAAATATGTGCAAATTTGCATATATTTCTGGAAGATAAATCTGAACATATGATAAAGCCAGGTGCAGAATTATTTTTTCATTTTGTTTACACGCAAAATGAAAAGAAAATTATCGAGGGATTTCAGGATATCTGCTTTCATTTCCTAGGAAATCAAAATATACTGCCCATAGCCTAAAAAACATCGATTTTCGCCATATTTTTTTTATTATAATGTCACATAAATCAGGCCAGGAATGATTTATCAACAAATCCTTCTGTAAATATCTTCAGAATACTGCTAAAAGAGTACAAAAAGGTCTAACTTAAAACACTTATCTTTTGAACATCAGGTTAAATAAATGCTTTCTGGTTGGATATTTGATGCTAGACATTAGGGGGTTAATAGTGTTTAAGTCTGATGCTACTGTTGGCTGATTTTTGCTAATTTGAGTTTAGAAATGAGATATAAATGGCATCACAGAGCCCTGGCTGTAAATATCTAGTTATTTTATGTCATCACATGTTGTTTTTCCCATATGGAGCATGATTTTGTTTCTGTTTGGCTCTTTTCCTGTGAGATCTGGTTGTGGTTTCTGCCACTAACTGCAGAAAGCTAAAGCAATGATAGAATATATAATCTGTTTCCGCCCCCTCAGTCTGTTCCACACACATACAGTGTGAGATACAGCATAGTTTGTAATGACTGTACGTGATGGACTGGGTTAGGCGATGCTGGGAGGGCGGGAGGCGAAGCAGCGCTTCAGAAGTGCTGAGCCTCGAGATTGAACACATCCAGATCGGGTCAGCAACACTTCCAGCCACACGCAGAAGCACAAACAAATCCACTGCACCTGTTAGGCTGCCGGCTCGGGTCTTAGCGGTTCACACAATGAACAGGTGGTCTGCTTTGCATTCTCAGACATAAGGCACACACAGGGAGGGAGGGAGGGAGGGAGGGATCTCTGTGGAAGAATTGCCAGATGACACAACTGCTATCTCGTGTGTTTGTGTTCTTAAATGTGTGTGTTTAAAGGGATAGTTCGCCTCTTTTGACATGAAGCTGTGTAACATCCCATATCAGCAATATCATTTATGAACATCTTCTTACCCCCTGCTGCGTCCTGTGAGCAGAGTTCCAAATGTCAAAAAAAGCTTGTTTGATATGATATATGACTCAAAACAAAATGTTTTCAAGACTTTTTCACTTAACACGATATTCCAGATGTATTGTCTTTGACATTTTGTAAATCCCATTGAGTTCTATGGAAGGGGATGTTCGTTGATATTACTCCGCCATCAAGTGGTGTGGAGTATAGCAAGTCAGATTCAACTGCTGAGCGGAAGTTTATCCACGGCTGTGAGGTGGCTAAGAAAATAGTGCGAGCATGAACGAGCTGCCAAATAAAACACGACAGAAACAACTTTTCGCAATGAAATTTGATATGGATTACCAGTGCACACCAGTAACCACTCCGGTGAGTTGATGATTTTGAAAACGGACGTTTATGGTGCTTTTACGGACCTTTTAGGACATGCGCATGACTTGCCGTTCTGAAGCAGGTTGAGGTTATTTTCGGGACCCTAGCAAACTAGCCGGACTACTTTCATCAACGCCAAAACTCGGCTGGAACTCTGCTCACAGGACACAGCAGGGGGTAAGAAGATGTTCATAAATGATGTTGCTAATATGGGATAAGTGGTGATGAGATATGTGGATCTTTCTGCTTAGCCCCGGCTTCTGTCCACGCTTTAGTCTAACGGCGGCAAAGTGAGGTGAGCCGCAGACATCAACCTTCAGTGCCTGCTAGAATAATTTATTCATAACAGTGCTTTCCCTGGAACTGCTGCCGTCTGCCTGACTTACTGTCTTTTAAAGAACTGAGGCTGTTTAATCTTTGATGTCTGGTAGTTTGTAGCAGTTTAACTTGGAAAAAAAAAAAAAAAAGAAATCCGGTGATTGTAAGTTGCTGAAAGACAACGACTTTGTGGAATTTAACTTTCTTTTGTGAATTATTGGTGCTCAGACCTACTTGGTATAGAATAGAATAACCTTTATTATCACACGAGTAAAATTGCATATTACAGAGCCCTCTGATGAGGGAATATACACAAGGTGAATAAATAGATATGTATGAAATATGTGCAAGATGTACACTGGAAAAAATCTAAATCTTACCAAGTGTATTTTTCTCATTGAGTATCTCATTACACTTGATGTAAGACACAATTGCCTAACAAGTACTATTTCAGCCAGATATAGGGACTTGTTTTAATACAATACATCTTGAATATCTTGTTAAGTGAAAAAGTCTTGAAAACATCTTGTTTTGAGTCATATTTCAAAAGAAACAAGCTTTTTTTGACATTTGAAGAGGTTTTTAAGCTAATTTCAAGATCACTTTTATCTCAAAAGTCCTAAATATCACATTTTATGTCAAGAAATCTTGACAAGCCGATTTCCACTAGTTCCATTGGCAGATCTTTTTGCTTATTTCAAGCAAAAATGTCTTGTATTTGTTGTTTTTTTACTTATTTTTGGGAGGGGCATTTTTTTCCAGTGTATAGCTCAGTAGGGAGGCGTGAGCATTCAGCCCCAATTCAGAAAAGGTTGGATTGGTATAAAAAATGCAAAATTAGAGAAAACGGCTTGATTCTCACATTTACTTTTAGTTTACTGCTGTAAGAATAAACCAAACATTGATTTTTGATAGTTTCTTTTCCGTATTTTACATCCACAACGCTTTCCAAAAAAAGTCAGGAAAGTAAAGCTTTTGTCACTTTGTGATGTTGTAGCACTTGGAATATGTTCGGACAGTGAGGACACAGACTGATGCAGAGTTCCAGGTGTTATTTTGTCCCATTCTTCCTGCTAACACGTCTTAAGGTGTGCAGCAGCCCAGAGAAGTGGACGCCGCCTCTGGACCAGGTTAACATCAGGCTTCTTCTCTGCACAGTAAAGTCTGAACTGAAGTGATATTTGTTTTTGGTGCAGAGCTGTTTAAGGGATCAGAGATCACAGGCGTCCAATGTTGGTTTGCCCCTTTGCCTTTTACTCACTGAAGCTCCTCCACATTCCTTGAATGGTTTATTGATGTTCTGCAATGTGGAACATTTCTTTATATGCCGGAAATGATGAAATGTTAGTATGTTAACAAATAAAAAACTTAAAATCCTGTGGTCATACAGTCACGATCTGCATTTTATTTTTCTGTCTAGTCTTTAGTTTTGCCATGTGTTGCCGCTTTTTTCCTCCGTCTTTCTCCTGCCCTGCCATCAGCTGCAATCACTCACCAATCACCCTCCACAGTATTTAGTCTCCCGGTTTGTTCGTGCTCAATAGCCGCTTTCGGACTGTAGGAACCTTTGGCAGTTCTAATAACCGTTTTCTCCCGTGTTCGGACATACAGGAACTCGGGGCTTTCTCCCTTAGTTCCTATAACTATTTCAGCTCCTTCTCCGAGGTCGGGTCTTTTCATGGTTCTATAGAACGCATCTGACGGAGGCGTTGGTGGTCGGTAGCTCCGCCCCTTGTCATGCTATCACGGCTGTTTCATCATACCACACAGACAGAACCTGCGGGTGTTTAATAAGTTAAACCTCCACGTGGTCTCCTTTGTCTGCGGCGCTCTGCTCTCCTTTCTTCCTTCATGAAATGAAAAAGTATCGTCTCCTGACTCTCTCTGTGAGCTTTTCCAGCCTCGATATTAGACGCCTGATGTGATCGTCCATGATTAATATCACCATCATGCAGACCATAAACACGGTGGCCTCCCCGCTCTCCATGTTAGCTTCTTTGTGGTGTTTTTTCTTCTCTCCTTACTTTTAACGGGTTTTGTTTTGTTTTGTTGTTGAATGTGGCGCTAAACGGCTAACGGCTAACACGTCACTGAAGCAGACGGCTGCGCGCGGCGCATCAGTCCCTATCAGGTCCCGACTCATGTGCGAATGCAGACTGAAACAGTTCCGCTGGGGAAGGATAGTTATCAGAACGAAATTCGAGTAGGACCGTTCTGATAACTGCGTTCTTATAACTACTCTGTCCGAAAGCGGCTATTGTCAGATCCTCTGTCAGAAATACTCAGGGTTTCCCCCCGTCTTGCTGATTCAGTTTCTTGGTAATGTACAGTCTGTTTTTGGTTATTTTTCTTAGGTGTTTTTGGTTTTTCTAGTTTAGTTTTGTGGTTCTCCAGCATTGGCTGTGATTTTTCATTGATATTATAGTAAACGGATTTAAGTTTCCTCCTGGCTCCTGTCCCGTGTCTGCATCTGGTTTCCCCTTCGCCTTCATCCGGGACACATACTGTCCACAATGAAATAAAAGTCAAAGTAAATCTAAGAATCAAGGCATCACTGAGTTCTCTTTTTCTTTTTTTTTTGGATTTTCCATAATATCCAAACTTTTATAGAGTTCAGGATTTAAGGGGAAGTTTGTTTTTTTTAAACCTGGACCTTATTTCTGGCATAAAATTAATAGTTAAGTTAATCTACTCACTGATAACAGTTTGGTGAAAGTCTGGGTCCTTCGGACGCTATTAGATCACTTGAGATCATGGATGTATTATAAATGGATATAACACGGCACGCCGATTTATTTATTTTATTTATTTTCAATTTTTTTTTTCCAGTGGCCACTCCTGGTTTTCCAACCAAAAATCCCCAAAAGCATTTTTCCCATAGACTGAAATAGTAAAAGAGAAGCCTGTAAAACAGTTCACAGGACGCCTCCAGCTGTAACCGCTGTTATTTACTAATCTTTGTTTTCTATATTTTTAAGTCGTGGACTTTTTATCCGTCAAAAAGTTTTCCAACGGCCAGAAAAGCCCCCAGAAAAGTCTCCTTTCCCAGCGTGACGTCACAGCTGTGTACTATGCTCCCCGCCCCGGGGCATGATGGGAGCCTTTAAAGGTAGGGTAGGAGATCTTGTATTTTGAGTCCAGCGAAGCTGCATTTTGAAAATACACAGGTAAAAAGTCCCAACCCTTTTCTTCACTTTCCCCCCGAAGGCACGTCTCTAGAGTACATGAACGCGCACGAGCACGAAGGTGCACGAGCGCTGTTCTGACAGCAAGCATCGATCGTTGCCGTATTTAGTATTTAGTATATGCTAACTATACGTTTAATAATGCTAGGTGCTAGCCAAGCTGGCTCTAGTTTAGCTTCCTGCCAAGCTTCTGGACGTTCACGGAGCAGGGTACGGCATCAGTGTCCAATCATTGTGAACGGTCCGTTCATTATGATTGGACACTGTTTTTCCTAGATTGTACGTTCTAGAGGCCACTAAAACTTTTCATATTTGTGTCAAAACTTTTAATTAATTGGTTGCAATGGGGGTGTGAAGAGTATTTCAAGCAATATGTAAAAAAATGTTCCAGAAAAAGATCCCCTACCCCGCCTTTAAAGCATCATGGGGGGGTGACTCTACTGCGCATGGGCTATAGTCCCGGATAACAACAACACGGCAGCTCTGAGCTAACAGTACAATAGTACGCTTTCATTCGTTCATTGGTCTTAAAATATTGGTGAAATAAAGACGGATAATGCCTTATTTAGAGGCTTTATTGTGTCTGCCCTGTTCTCTCCATTTATATGGATATATGCGGATCTGAGTGAGCTAAATATCGTCCGAAGGACGCCGACTTTCATCAAACTGTTATCGGTGAGTAGATAAATGTATTTTAAGCCAGAAATAAGGTCCAGATTTAAAAAAAAACGAACTTCCCCATTAAATACCGAACTCCGAAGGTTGGATAATATGGAAAGTCAAAAGAAAAAAAAAGAAAATGCGTCCTATTTGAAAAATCTATATTTTATTATGAAAACGTTTTTTTTTTTTTTTGGTAAAATTACTGGATTAATTTTCCTGAGTATTTTTTTTTCTTCGGAAGGCATCAGCTAGTTTTTCGTGTGAGCAGGAGTGTCTGCTGGCTCTTTCTTCAGCTGAGGCCTGAAAGTATCTGCTGGTCAGCAGAAGGAGGGAATGTGATAGTGACAGGTGCAGACAACTAAAATAGGAGTGGAGTGGAAGGGCGATGGCCCCGAGCACAGCGCTCGTGGTACCGTGACGGAAAACTCGATAGCAAAGAGAGAACGGCAGAGAAATAACAAGAGTGCAGAGAGAAATATTGGCTTAGAACAATATGCAGCAAAAACAGAGTATTGATAGCAAAATGTTTTTGACTCTGCTGGCTTTTATGGTCGTTTGAAAGTTTTATAAGTAACGATTCAGTGCAGCAAAATGTGTATACATGTGTGACCTGAAGCAGAGCACAGAAACACCCACAAGGAGAGCAGTTTGGATGTTTTTCTCATTTTTTTCCCAGTGATTCCAATTAAACATGGGTTATGATTATATTTTTTACTTTTATTAATGAATTTTTCTCATTTTTGTTTCAGTGATTCCAATCATTTTCTACATTTACTCAACACCTTAGTGAAGTTTTGCTCTCTTTCCTCTGTAGATTAAGCCTGTCTGAGTTGGTTATTTTCATGTAGCTGCACATCAGAGGCTATGTGTGTGTGTGTGTGTGTGTGTGGGGGGGGCATATCTGCTGCAGGAGCCTTTGTTTTTATTATTGCACAAGAAGATTCTTTATGAGTAGAACTGTTTCTACTGACTGCAGGATGAGACGGGAGGAATTTAGAGGATGATCTGATGACTCTGTGATGGTGCTTTGAGCTTTTAAATCGTAAATCTTTCCTGTTTGAATGTCAAAAAGCCATTTTCTTTATTTTAGGTACTCCCAGTCTCACATGATTGTGGAGATGGTTCACACGGTTTCTGTTCATTTCTAAGCCTGAATGTACTTTAAGTAGTCTGTAGGAGCTATTTGTAAAGTTAGATTTTGTTTTTTTGGTTCTAGTTGTAAATTTAATTAGCTAATTATGAGTAACTTTATTTGATTAATTTCAGTGCTTTATTTAGATTAGATTTTTTTGCTAATATTCCTTGTTAGTTATTTGTTTAGAATATTTTTGGTAATTGGGTCACACTGGGCACCTGGAGTACCAGCATGCACCTGGGTGGGCCGATGGTTTTTTACCAGGGAAAAGGAGAGAGCAGCAGGTTTTCTTTGTTCTTTTGTTTGTTTTATTGTTTTGAAATAGATCATCAGAAAATGCATCAGAAAATGCACATCCATCTTCTTTTGCCTGCGTTAAACCACATCCCCCATGGTGCATGTGCTGCATGTAACCTAAACTGTGTGTTTCATTTTCTCCGATAACAAAGACATGAGATAGAGGATTTTATTCTACAAGCACGTAGCAAGCAGGAGAGAAACAGTGAGTGAGAGTCTTTGATGTAAGAGCGAAGCCACCATGAGGCCTCGCTGACTGAACTCTGAGATGGAGACTGCTGAATTTGCACCTGCACGGTCTTTCCCAGTTCTCAAAGGGAATCCCCGTCACGACTTTCCCCTCCGCCGTATTGAACCGTTCCTCTCCTCCGCCCACATGCTTTGCAATGCGCTGCTCCTCACTCTTTTTACGTCTGCAGAAATATAATCAATGCCTTCGGGTGGCTTGCATCAGCAGAGCTTAATGAGAGCAGGAGGCAGAAATCTGGAGCGTAAAAGAATGTTGAATTGATTCATGAGCAGCTTTTTACGGGAAACGGACATCCCACGTCGGTCTGAGAGAAAGGCTGAAATTATAAACTGATGTAAAATGGCATACAGATGTTAGATAGACATGTTACTGACTGAAAATGATTAATCACTGAGAACCAGTTGAAAAGACACTAAAACTATGCCAAGCTTCACAGTAAAGATGTTAACATGAATCAACAGGGACTGTTCATGTTGTAAAAACATTTGACCTAATGAGATAGAACAAGATAAAGCTGCTCCAGATGTTTTTCTTGGCTCTCCATGTTGTTTATGTCAGTTGTGTAATAGAGATGAGAAAGTATTTGATTGAATAAATAATCACACGGTTACATGATTTATTTACAATTCTGTGTAAAAGTCTTGAGCCAACCTCTAATTTCTTAATATAATGCAAGTAAAACAGCATTTTATTAAAACTAGTTTGTACAGTTCTAATGAGCTTAATATCTGCTCTGAGCTCCTTTCTCCTCCAGCACAGCCTGAACCCTCTCAGACGAGCTTTCTGTCCTTTCTTTAAGGAGTCTTCAGGAATAGTTCTCCAGGCTTCTTGAAGGACATCCCAAAGCTCTTCTTTGGATGTCGGCTGCCTTTTGTTGCGTTCTCTGCCAACATGATCCCACACTGCTTCAGTAATGTTGAGCTCCGGGCTCTGGGGAGGATTCATCCCTCCATCAGACCTGCTGCCACTGATTTTCAGCCCACTTCTTGTGTCCTTTGGCACAGCTCAGCCTTTTCTCCCTGTTTCCCTTCCTTAAGAACGGCTTCCTGACAGCCACCCTTCCATGGAGCCCATTTCTGATGAGGCTTGGGCCAACAGCAGATGGATCAGCTGAAGGTCCAGATGCATCTCTCAGCTCCTGTGTCAGGTCTTTGCTGGATGTTTTCCTCTTTCTTAAGGACATCACTTTCAGATCCTGTTCATCTGCTGTAGATAGTTCTTTAGGCCTGACACTTCTTCTTTTGTCCTCCACTTGTCCAGTTTCCTCAAATGTTTTAAGGACACGCTGCACACCATGCTGAGATATGCCAAGTTTTCAGCTAACAGCTCTTTGGGAATCACCTTGTTGCTGCAGAAATCCTGTTTTCTGTCTGTCACACTGTGTTAGCTTTGCTGTTTTTCACACATGCAGCTAAAGAAATGGGAACAAATCTTAATTCCAGCCCAAAACCCACAAAGAGCTTCTAGGTTATTCATTTCTGGTGGCATAAAACAGTTTAATCATTTAATTTATATTAATTGTTCCATAATTAGTCATTAGATTATATCTTATATTCATTTTTAAAGCTTTAAATTGAATCTTATTCACTTTTTCTTGATGTTGAATGAAATATAATTCTCATTATTGTCTGTTTTTTTCCCTACTTTTCTACTTTTAGACGTGATAACGTTCATATCTTTGGGATTAGGATTTTTTCAAAACTGAATTTGCCACTGATTTTCAGTTCAGTGCCCAAAGATACCGGTTTAGAAAAAATGTTTTGCTTTTATTAAATGTTTTAAGTTTGGCATCTAAGCTCCTTTGCATTCTTTTCTCAGTTTGATTTTGGAGTGATGAGGGAAATATTTGCCCCCTTTTTTTTCAGTTTTGACCCCGAGCCCACAGGTGGATGCTGGGTTGGTGGAGGGGCTGAAAAGCAAGCAGTGTGTGGTGTTTAAGGGCAGCAGCAGCAGCAGCAGCAGCAGCAGCAGCAGCAGCTCTGCAGCTGTAAAAGGCTGCTCAGATTGGAGGGGTGCGTTTGATAAGTGACATGCAGAGTGTGCAACAGATCACACGGGTGCTGAGACAGAGTAAGAATATTCCTGCCAGCACTCTGCACGCATCAAAATAAGCAGTTGGTGTAGAATTACACCCACAGTCGTGTCTCTTAGTTTAGAAGATCCTTTAAGGTTTGAGGGTAGCTGCTGTCTCTCATTATTTTGCTTCTGTTTGCTCCTATTTGCTTTGGGCTCTGTGCCGGCCTGTCAGGGAAACCCTGGCTGCTTTCTGTCGGCATGTGTACCATCAGACTTCCCCTGGAGATTACACAAAGGTGTTTGCTTTCATAGTCCAACTTTGTCTCGGGCTGTAAATCTCTACATGCCTCCGTTTACACACACCAGTGTGTTGGCCTGTTGACGGTTATCCACCTTACATCCGATTGTCTCTTCCTCTCCCTGTGACCCTGACCACTGCGTAGCCCTTCAGCTGCCAAATCCAATCAGCTTTGGCTGTAAACCTACACCCAGCATGTCGGTGGGACGTCAGATGTGTTTCATGTTCACATCTTTGCACTGTGCCGTGTAGTCACCTTCCACTTGTCCTGATTTCATCAGACACAGCCGTGTGAGATTAACAAATAATCAGGAGTCGTGGTTAATTTACGCTGAACCGTCAGGTGCACGCGCCTCAGATCCTGTACGCTAATAATAAAACTGTGAGTTAAGCCTTAAAGTTTGTGTCAGCTTTTCACATGATCAGACTGGAAGGGATTCACACAGTCAGAAGGACGCAGAGAATATAACTCCTGACGCTCAGAGTGGAATAACTGGTTTAACCTCACGGCAGCGAAGTGCTGACAGATGCTGGATGAGAGTTTCCTGTTGGTCCACTCCGCTGGCCGGCCTTACATATATTTCCTGACAGTTCTGTTTTGTTAAATCAGTGAAATTTGAACTCTAGATTAGTTTTTTTTTTTTGGTAAAAATCTGGTTCCTTGTCTTTCGTACTGAAGCAATAATTCCCCACAAACAGAAGCACTGGCAGTTTGTTCTTCAGTGTGACCCCCCCTGGAGTCCCCATCACCTCATGCCAGAGTCAGATGTGTTTTATTCTTCTGCCTCGGACAATAGAAAACTATTTCACCATTGTTTTTTGTGCAAAATGTGCAAAGACCCCCGATTCAAATCAGCAATGTTCGATTTTATCAACTCAACTTTATTTATAAAGCCCTTTAAAACAGCTGAAACAAAGTGCTGAACATGAATAACAACACACAATATAAGGCATAAAACATAAGAACAATGTAAAAACAATAATAAACAATAACACAATAAAAAAAATAAAACAATAACAGAAACAGAGTCTCAGTTAAAAGCCAGGGAATAAAAATGGTCTGAAAGCTGAAATCGAACCATAATATCATGCTAAGTGTGTTGTCACCAAGATATTGATAATTCAGTCAAATTATCAACACAATTATCATCGGTACATATATTGTATCAACATCAGCTCTATTTCCCACCTCTGTCGGGCTAATAAATTTGCTCCAAAAGGATTGAAGCGTGGCAGATGGTGAATCTATTTTAGTCGTAGTATTACTATGCGGCCTCCTCAGTAAATGTTTCATCCTTTAAAACGCTCAAAAAAGGGTGTAGTTTGTGTCTTTAGGAACAAAAAAAAAGCCAGATCCCAGAAAGAGATCCTTCATGGAGGATGAGAATAATCAAAATCCAGACTGAAGGTGAAGATGATGATAACAAGACGTTCACTTCCTCTGTCCTGGTTGGACGGTGGGATGCTTCAGCTGTGACAGTCCTCCAGTAGAACTTCTCTTCTGATCTCGTTTCGAGTCAGTCGGCCATGTGAGACTGTTTCAGCTGATGAAAGCCACTGAAAGAGGCTGCTGTACAGACGACATATATCGTCTGTATGGTTGTAAACCGCTTGCACATCTTGTCCCGCAGCAGTGAGTCGACCTGCCACCTCTGTCTTCATTTGGACGCCTTCAGCCTCCTTCTCGCAGCATGTAATTTGAGTCTTTATGTACTGTGCTGAAAATATGACCAGTTTAGATCCTTTTAGCCTCACTCAGCCCTGTTTACACTCCATTTCTGTGATGTGTGCTCTCAGAACAGCTGTGTAAGCACTTCTGTTGTCACTGTGATGCATATGCTGTTGTTTCTGCTCAGAATCTTTGCTCGGTGGGTCGGTGTTGCAGTCCAAGGGAGGTTTTAATGTTATTGAAAGCTGGAATTCTCTCTGAGATTCACTGTTTTTTTGCAGAGAAAGGTTCTGTTTGTGTGGCCCGTCTACAGTTTTAGCAACACTCGAGTTGTGCATCGAGCGCTGTGGCTCATGTCTGCAGTGAAAGAGAGGGCACATTGCTCCACTTTCTGAAGTGCAAAGCAGGGAACATGAGGACAGGGCAGAGGAGACATTTCTGGGCTGAGGAGGGATAGATGATAGCACTGCCAAAGGAGGAGGAGGAGGAGGGGACGCTCTTTAGCCAAAGTAACACGAGAGGCCTCGGGGTCTAAGAGAGCAGCAGATATTATGAGGTCACCGATATGCATCACTTTCTGTTTTCCTGCTATGCGCCATAAACGCAGACATGCTAACGCCACAGCTGCCCGTCTGTTGTCTTTAACAATGCTGTGAGGCCTGCGAGGCATCGCTGGTGCAGAATAACCAGGGCGAGACGGGGAGTTCACGAGTGATTCATTGGTTGTTGAATGGGAGGGGAGAAAAGTCGGGGATCTGTCCATATGCAGCGAGGAACATCAGCCAGGTTAAGCCAGGGTCCAACTTTGATATCTACTGAGAGGTGGGCACAGCTGAGAATGCTGAGTATCAGGTGTGGGTTTCGCACGGGAGGGGGTGTTTATTGCTGTATTTTCTCCGGTCAGTGAGGGGTCCAAGCACTGACAGGGAGCAACAAATTACTGACCGTTAGGGTGTCTATTGTGCTCTTTCTGAGAGGAGCTGTTAACGGCATTATAAGATAATATCAGTGGGGTTTGCTCCTATTATAAAGGTTATCCTTAATAATCCATCAAAGTCAACTTCATGTATACTTTTTCCATCTTTTTGCATTTTGTTTAAGCCCATAGACAACAATGCATACTTACTGATAGCAAGTTCAAGAGCGTGCTAACTGTGCTAATTGTGCTAATTTTACATCAAAAGGCACAAAATATCCTAAATCTGTCCACTGTTCTGTATGCTAGACTCATTTTGAACAAAAACATCTAAACTTTAGTGTCGGTTTACGGCATCGTAGAAAACAGAACAGTAAACTTACGGTAAGTTTTTACTCTTTTACACTCCCTGCAGACGTGTCAGTGTCAGAGAAAAGATATTTACAAAAAAAGTGGAATTTTAAAAACAAGAATCAGTCGTAGATTCATCCTCTGTGACAGCTCGCCTCCTTCCCTGAAAGTCTCCAACAGAAAAGCTCCAGAATGTCTTTAAAACCCAGGTTTTAGATGCACAGACTGGAAATGGGAAACATCTGAATATCTCTGAGTGGAAGAACCTTTTCCTTTTTCCAGTGTTGCACAGAGCGCTGCCTGCATCGAGTATCATATTAACATGTCTTTTTACTGTCTTTTAACCCTTTTTTAAATAAAAATACTTCATACTGTATATAGCTAATGTTTATTCAGTATTTTTTATTTTATTTTATTCTTTAATTGTTTACATATCTATGCTGCTGCAACACAACAATTTCCCAAATTGGGATGAATAAAGTACTTATCTATCTATGTATCTTAAAGTGATACTCCGGAGTAGATTCACCCTGGGGTCATTTGAACCGTGATATCCAGCCAAGTAGCCCACCCGCAGTTTTTTCGATATTGGCTGAACATCAGCTGAGTTACTGAGTTATCCCGAATAGCTTCGTACAAGGGTTAATGGATCCTGGCAGTATCTCCAAAATGACCACACTAAAATCACATGCCATGACACCAAACTTCTACAGTAGTACAAATATGGTCTGTACTCACAAAGCGATGCATTTGGAAGTTTGAAAATAGTCCAGGAGTTTATTATTATCAACACAAGCCTGATAGCTTCTCTGCTGCTAAAGCTGCGTCGACGTCACTTCAGAGAGCTGGGAGCTTCAAAGTAAGATGAGGGTTGATCTACTACTGTAGACAACAAAGTATATGCTATATTCTACATGTTTTTTTTATGAATTTTTATGTTGTAGAGTTGTGAATTTATTTTAATAATGGAGAAATTGAGCAGCCTTGCTTTGTTGTCTACAGTAGTAGATCAACCCTCATCTTACTTTGAAGCTCCCAGCTCCCAGAAGTGACGTCGACGCAGCTTTAGCAGCAGAGAAGCTATCAGGCTTGTGTTGATAATAATAAACTCCTGGACTATTTTCAAACTTCCAAATGCATCGTTTTGTGAGTACAGACCATATTTGTACTACTGTAGAAGTTTGGTGTCATGGCATGTGATTTTAGTGTGGTAATTTTGGAGATACTGCCAGGGTCCGTTAGCGCTTGTACGAAGCTATTCGGGATAACTCAGTAACTCCGCTGATGTTCAGCCAATATCGGAAAAACTGCGGGTGGGCTACTTGGCTGGATATCACGGTTCAAATGACCCCAGGTTGAATCTACTCCGGAGTATCACTTTAAAAACCAACAAAAAACAGAGACAATAACGAGACAAATGTATGTAAAAAAACTGAGAGGATAATGATTAAAAGTGTTTGATTGTGTTCTGGGTGCAGGATGACCAGATCGTTCTGCAGTGCACTGCCTCCGTCCTGAAAGAGCAGCAGATCAAACTATGTCTATCCTGCGAGGGCTTCGGGGACCGTCTCTGCTTCCTGGAAACCACATCCAACGCTCAGGTGGGATCCTGCTCCGCTTCTACTCCTTTTCCCGCGTAAGACCTCGTCTTTGTTTAACTTCTGCCTCTGATTTGTCCCCAGAATGTGCCGCCAGACCTGGCCATATGTTCCTTCGTCCTGGTTCAGTCCCTCTCGGTCCGCGCTCTGCAGGAGATGCTGGCCAACACAGTAGAGATGGCGGTGAGAGAAATTAATACAACATGCAGACGAAAACAAGAAAAGAAATGAAAAAGGACTAAAATGGTTGAGAAAGTCTTACTTTACTGCCTCTGATCCGTCCATCTCACAGTCACAGGACAACAGAGCCCAGTATCAGCTTTAAAGGCGGTTTTTGATGTCCATCATGAGATCACAGAAAGCTGCATCTCCTTATCATTTTAATTAAATTATCATCCAAGGGCAGATTCCAGAGGAAGTAAACAAGTCTGAATGAATACAGTCCAATTCAATCCAAATATAATCAAATCTGAAACAAAATCCAGCTCATTGTAATCTGATTCAGTCCACTTCCTTTAAATCAAATAGATTTCAATCCAGTTCACAATAATCCATTAACTGAAACGCATTCATTATAATCAGAGTTTCCCTCCAATTAAGTTCATCCAAATGCAATTAAAATCAAATTAATTGTAATGAGGTGATGATTCTCATCGCATTGAGTATTTTAACACATTTTTCATTAGATTTTTCTTCTCAGATTTGAATATTTAAACTTGCACATGAGTTTTTTTTTACTGTATTTTTAACAGCAGTGACGCTTGCATTAGATTTGATCTCTTGATTCAGGTCTCATATTCTTAATCTGCCTCTTTCTGTGGTGGGGACGACTTTATTGGAGAATTGCAGATTTGGCCTTTACGATAAATGAATAAGTTCATGGTCATGCATGTTGGGCATCAAACGCCTTCTGTCAATGCGAGCCGTTGGGCTTTTGTTTTATTACTTTTATTACTTTTCACTGATACCCCCTTCCCTCCCCCCCTCCCTTCTTGCTCTCTGCCAAGCAGGCAGTCGATTTGGACAAATGGGTATGTCTGTTAACATGTTTTACTTCCTGTGATGTGTGTTCCAACCAACCTGGCACCTGTACTTGTTCCTGTCCTGTTGGCTCCTGGTTTTCTGTTGAATGAACCGATGTCGTAGCATTTTATACATCTTGATTCATATCTGTGTCGCCCCCACATTTCCTGTTGGTGATTGTTGCCTCCATCTATGGGTAATTCTTCCCGACTGTGGGAGTTAAACTAGGATTCGTGATAACGTTAAACCATTAAGAGTAGTATCAGCATCTTTTTTTCTAAGGTGTCAGAGTGCGTTAGTCATTTGCATTTCATGCAGAAATATCACCGGCCCATTTATCTTTATACCCTCATCATGGTTACTACTATGATTTGCTCAGTGTTCTTCCTTTTTTGTTTTGGAGTATTGTTTCTCGTTTGTCCGTAACCACGACAAATCTCTGCTGCTCTTTTTTTTTTTTATTCATATTGTGCAGCCGGAGTTGGTCAGTTTTGGTAAAGGCTGACTAACTTTTGTAAAAGCCGATTATGTATAAACTATGGCTGGGCAACGATTAAAATGTTTAACCTAATTAATCACATGATTTCCCTGATTAATCGCATTCGTACGCCAAATCCAAAAATGAATCCAAAAGTAGTGTATAGCTTTTAGCATTTAGTTTTATTTTAAATGTGCTGCCATATGAATGAAAGTGCCATAACATTTGTTGTGCAAACACACTTTTAACATCAGCATCTTTCTGTAGTTTTTATGTAGAAGCCTCGCTCCACTGTCTGTTTCCTTGAATGACTTGCTGCTATCAGTTGTGTGTTTTGCCTTTAAGTGATATTTTAGATGAAATTAATATTAATTAATATTTAAAATGAAAATGGCAGAGTAAAAGTTCCGTACCCTTCTCCATGTTTGGTGGATCCGCCGATTACTTTCTTTTCCTGTTCCACAGCAGACAGCAACAGACTTTTACAAAATAAAAGCCTGTGAGCAAATCAAATCAAATCAAATCAAATCACATTTATTTGTATAGCACATTTCATGTACAAAACAATTCAAAGTGCTTCACATAAAATAAAAGCATTGCAGCAGGGATTGTAAGAAGCATTAAAAATACATAAAAGAATATAAAGAGAAACAAATAAAATAATTGAAAGGAATTTAAAAACAAGCGTGCAGATTTCATGCATAGACACATGAGAAAAGAAATGTTTTTAACCTGGATTTAAAAATGTCTACATTTGGTGAAAGTTTAATCTCCACTGGCAGTTTGTTCCACTTGTTTGCAGCATAACAGCTAAATGCTGCTTCTCCATGTTTAGTCTGGACTCTGGACTGGACCAGCTGACCTGAGTCCTTGGATCTAACAGACTTTTACAAAATAAAAGCCTGTGAGCAACAGACTTTTACAATAATAAAATAAATAATAAAACCTGTGCTAATGCGTGATAAAATATTTGTCGGCGTTAAATAATTAACGAGTTAATAACGAGTTAACTCGCCCAGCCCTATTATAAACCTTTTAACCCGTCTTACTATAAAAACATGCTTCAACAAAGCTAAACTTTGTAGTGGAAAAACTAAGTCAAACAGAGTAAAATGAAACAACAATGTTCTAATAAAAATGCAGCTATTTTAACCACATCCATCAAGTCAAAATGTCAGATAGCTCATAGTTTTAAGCCTAAGTTTTTAGACAGAACACCCCAGTAGCATTATTGAGCTTTTCTCTCAGATGGGTAAGTTGAAGCTTATTTGGTTAAAACTAGTTAGAAGAACTTAATTCCTGTTTGACAGGAGTGTGAGATGTTCCTAAGGATGAACAGGACAGGAGGATTAGAATAGCATGGCATGCAGCCCATCAGAATGGGAAACTGGATACTCTCAGAGCTCTGGACAGGCCAATCTCTTCTCTAAACACACACACTTGGGAAATCACCTCCAACCCCACCACCTGTCCCAACCAATCCCAGTGCTACAGACCGGGGCTCATGGTGTCATGCTACTACAAGACATACCTGCCCCTGACTCATCCCGGGGATTATGTCTGCTTAACCCTACATACAGTAAAGGCTTGGTGTTGTCCTCCCGCTGGTTTATGTAAATTGTTTTTTTTTTCATGGTTATTCTAAACTGCCACAATAATTGTGTTTTCTTGTTGCATCCTTGCTGGATGTTGAGAAAAGGTAGGATGTTAAATGTTGTGTTTGTGCTGATTGGAGTCACAATTTTAACTTTATTGTGTCAAACATCATTATCGTGGTATTTGTTTCCCCCAAGAATCAACTCAAATGTTGCTTCTGGTATTTGTAATTTCCATTAAAAATACATTCTTAACTTGCAACTTTAGCCCACTCAAAGGATGATCTAAGAATATAATTTGAATAGAAAAGACTTTGCTTAACACAACATGTAACATACATTGTTATGTTACTATACAGCAGCAGTGAATTGATGAAGTAATGTCGATTCAAGCCGTGGAACCGGCAGCGTTCTCCTGATTCTGCACACCCATTCCTCCCTGTGTGATCTCTGTATATCTGAGGTGTGTTATCAGAGGTGTTGAGTTTGTTTCCTGTCTTTTCCCGCTTCAGTCGTGTCAAGGTGGAGGCCATCGCACTTTACTGTACGGTCATGCCATCCTTCTGAGACACCACCATTCAGACATGGTAAGACTAAATGTTGATTGATTCATTGATAGATTTTTATTTTCGAACATGTATATAAAAAAGAAAATGTATGTAACTATTTGTACATACAAAATAAAGAAAAAGAGAAAATAAAAATTAAAAATTAAATCACATAAAGTGCTAATACATAACAAAACACCGGACATTGTTCGAAAAAAGGAATGGGAAGAAGTACAATACTTTTTTAGTTTCCCACCCCTTTTTAAATACTCTTCAGTTTGTAAATATCCTAACTATAATACACCTATATAAATATTTGCCATATATACACTTCCTAAATATCTAAATAAATATATAATCACAAAAATAAATATCTACTACACACATATCCTTGTAAATATAAATGTAAATATGAATATATATATATATTCATATTTACATATATATATATACTATCCCCATAATTTTTTTATTTATTTATTTGTTTATTCAGTCATTTATTATTATTATTATTAGTTAGTAGTTGTATTTTTTTTTTACTGGAATTGGTATTATTAATGTTGTTGTTGGTACAATCATTGTTAATATTTAGAAAAATGTTGAGCTACTTGACTAATTTGAATTTCCCCCATTGGGGGATGAATAAAGTATTTTTCTGTTCTACTCTATAAATAAATATATACCATATACTAATTAAATTACAATATAAAAATTAACCCTATTCTATTCATATATTTATCCCTCATCGTCCTCCGTTAACATACTTCCTCTTCCATGTACTTGTTTAAAAATATTTTTTTGTACCTTTTTTTTAAACAGAATTATATTTGCACTTTGTTTTATTTCTGTCACCCCACAGCTCGATACGCACATGCTTTTCATATTTGTGTTCAGCCACTTAGCACAGTTGTAATCAGATATAATTTAAAGGAAAAATGCCACCTGCTCTAATCTGGAATAACCTTTTTTTTTCTCTGCAGTATCTCAGCTGTTTGACGACGTCTCGATCCCTCACCGACAAGCTGGCCTTTGACGTGGGCTTGCAGGAGGATTCCACCGGTAAACAGGGTTTTAAATGCAGCAGAACACTCTTTTCTAGCCTGCATTCAAAGGATTTCTCAAGCCCGTTATCCTTTAGTACTCTAAAGTTGGACTTCACAAAGCCATTGACATAAATGACGCTATTATTGTGACGACACTGAACACTGTGAATGAGTCCTGGATAGGAAGTGAGCCTCTGAAATATCAAGCTTCAGTGAAACATGAGACAGTTGTTGCATTTTTCTTCTTGCAGGTGAGGCTTGTTGGTGGACTATTCATCCAGCATCCAAGCAAAGGTCAGAAGGTGAAAAGGTCAGGGTGGGTGATGACCTCATCCTCGTCAGCGTGTCCTCTGAGAGATATCTGGTAAGGCTTCCTATAGGTCGTCCACTTTGTTGTCACACGACGGACAAGTGCATCAAACTCTTGGCGCTCTTTCTCCTCAGCATCTGTCCTACGCCAGCGGAGATCTGATGGTGGATGCCTCCTTCATGCAAACTCTGTGGAACATGAACCCAGTTACTTCAGGATGTGAACTAGCTGAAGGTACGAAACTGCAACAGCTGCAGCATTAAAACCACCTACAATCTCCCTTATTCTGTCAGAACATCTCTGACACTTCTGGACATGAGCATTGGACCTCTAGAGCAGCCAAATATTGTACTCAAGTAAAAGTAAAAAGTAATCATCCAAATAATTACTTGAGTAAGAGTAAAAAAGTTCTTGGTGAAAAAACTACTCGAGTACTGAGTAACTGTTGAGTAACGTCTGATTTATTTGTTAACACAAGCATTCAATCAGACAGACGAAAATACTAAATAATCATCTTTAGGCAAATTAGTTCATCCAATTGATAAAATAAATGAAAATTAATTAATTAATTACAAAATAGCTTAAATTAGAATAATTCAATAAAAAATAAGAGAGACTTAGGAAATGTTTAAAACATATGTAACCCATATGTAACCTAAAAACAAACATTCACCTATCCATGGGGGAAAAAAACGAGTTTAGGAAACTTAGCGCTACATGTTTCCTCAAGTTAGATGTTGAGTTTCTGCTGAAATGTGCGTTTGTTTTGGTTGACACAGAAGACACATAATGTAGCTGCTGTTTCTCACTCTTTGTAAGGTAAACATGCTTTCAGTATGAGGCCTCGTCTGCGTCTTCATTTCCCACCGTTGGTTCTGACATTTTTCATCTGTTTCTTTTTTTGTTTGCTACGACTGCTAATGCTAAAGCTAACCCGTCCCGCCGCTGAGATTGAGTACGGTCACGTGACCAGACTGCACGGCTGCGTCTGATTGGTGGAACACAGTCAGGTGGTAGAGGCTTTGGCGGAAGTCTCTCTCTCTGTCAGAATAAAACATTAAAATGAGGCGTACGCGGGGGGATAAAAATAATGAGGCGTAGAATACCAAAGAGGTAAGAAGAAAAGTAACCAGCTCATTGTAGCCTAATGTAGCGGAGTAAGAGGACAGTTGAGATCACAGTTGTGATGAGATGATCGGTGGTATTCTCTTCACATGTCAGTGGTTTTAATGTTATGGCTGATCAGTGTATGCACACACATGTGCAAGAACACGCTGACATATATAGATGACTAAAATTCGGAGTGACCCCGTAGTGACCGTATCCTTCACTGAATGTAAACTTTCACATTTCCACACGGCATGCAAACTAATTACAGTGGGTTCTGTCTCTCAGGGTATCTGACAGGCGGCCACGTTCTCAGGCTTTTCCACGGTCACATGGACGAGTGTCTGGCCATCTCCACACCAGAGGAAGGAGAGGAAAAGCGTAGGTGAGAAGAAAAGAAACCCAGAAGTCGTTGTGTCGGTGAAACTTTTCTGCCGATGTGACATGAAATGACTGTTCTCTGCTGCAGGGTGGCTCACTATGAAGGCGGCGCTGTGTGCAGCCAGGCTCGATCCCTCTGGAGGTTGGAGCCCCTCAGAATCAGGTGATATGATCAGGATTCCCCATTGTTACTCCCCATTGTTACAGCAAATTGGCTTCATATCTATGCCAATTAGATAGATAAACGACTTTATTAAACCCTTTGGGTGGAGCTGTTTTAAAGTCTATTCTCTGAGCGACAGGAAGCCAGTGCAGAGACCTGAGCACTGGACTAATATGGTCGTATTTCCTGGTTCTAGTCAGGACTCGAGCAGCAGCGTTCTGGATGTACTGCAGCTGTCTTACAGCCCGTTTAGAGAGCCCAGTGAGCAGGCCGTTACAGCAGTCTAACCTGCTGGTGACAAACGCATGGATTAGTCTTTCTAAGTCTGGTTTAGACACTATTCCTTTGATTCTGGCAATGTTTTTTAGATGGTAAAAAGCTGCTGATGTTACTGATTTAATGTGGCTGTTAAAGTTCAGGTCTGAGTCCAACATTACCCCGAGATTTCTAAGAGATGACCAAGTAACAGCTTGGTCATCGTGATATTTATTATGAGGAACAGAAAGTTGTTTTTCAATCACATGTTTTAATCCACTCGGTGCCTGCAGCTGGAGTGGAAGTCACATGAAGTGGGGACAATCTTTCCGTATTCGCCACATCACCACAGGCCGGTACCTGTGTCTTGATGATGAAAAGGTCCTGATGGTGGTCGACCCAGAGAAGGCCAACACCAAACTGTCTGCGTTCTGCTTCCGCGCCACAAAGGTCAGAACGAACCGTTTGAGTCTCTCTGGACATTTAGATCCCTTTATCTGTAACAGTCTCTGACCTTTCTCTGATTTTTCTCCCACCTGCTCTTTTCTCCTGGTTTCCCTGAGCAGGAGAAGGTCGAGGTGGCTCAGAAGCGTGACGTTGAGGGGATGGGCATCCCAGAGATAAAGTACGGAGAGTCCATGTGCTTTGTTCAGCATGTGTCCACAGGTCTGTGGCTCACATATGCCGCCCTTGATGCCAAAGCTGCTCGTTTAGGAACAGTGAAGAGAAGGGTAAGAATTATACAAGAGTTTAAATCCCGAAAAGGAAACCCAACGTACATAGAAAGCAACAGGTGGAGAAAACTGGCAGGTTATATTAGACACACTGAGAAATGTGTGGGAACAATCAAGACAAGAGGTGCTTTCAAGTCTATATTCAGCTGCCTGTGGGCAACAAGAAGGGCAGGTGATGTAATAGGTGGGGTATAAAAAGACACTTTCAGAGAGATCCTTTCAGAATCTAATCTTTAGGATGATGAAAAGTAATTTAAGATTAGAAAGAGCTGTTCCTCCGAAACAGCAGTGAGAATGCTTATGAGCTGAATGGGGATAGCTGACCGTGCTAAAAAAAGCTGAAAATAGTTCAATTTTAGCAGTAAAAACTGTTGCTAAGGTAATGGTTGAAGGAATTTTGTGATTTTTGTGCACTACCAAACTTAACATTGGAGTTAGTCAGAGAATTTGAGAGGTTGATCTCGGTTCAAGGCTCATAGCTGAAATTCTGTAAATGTGAGCTCTTTGGTAGTTACATTGGCTGAAAGAGGACAATGTTTCCTACATTTTAAGTTATAATTTGTTTCTCTAAGTTAAACTGTATGGAAGTTAGAGGAATTTGTTTGAAAACATTTGAAACTTATCAGCACTCAACTGTGTGCTCATTCTGAAAAATCAAGAAGGAGCAAAATGTTCATGTTTTTGAAACTGTCATATTTCTAAATTGGCTGAAGATTTGAAAAAGCTGAAAGAATTAGTAATAGCTGAATGTTTTGTGACCCATTTAAAGTTTGAATGGTGTCTCTAGGTGAAAGCATGCAGAAGTAGTTAGGTTGGAAAGAGGGAGATGATTTGGAAGAGCTGAAAGCAGTTTCCATTCATTTGAATGATGGAAAAAATTTAATAAAAGTTGAATATCTTAAAAACTGTAAAAGTTAAAAACACCAAAAATGATAGCAGGAATCTGCTAAAAGAGCTGAACGATTTGATACCAAAATTGTCGAAATAGCTGAAAGTATGCAGGAGTAGTTAGGCTACGAAAACTGGCGGAATAATAATAGTAAAGAGAAACAGGAACTTAATAGTGAGAATGCCTTAAAGCATTCTCACTATTATAAAAACTGTGACACTCAAAATGATTACGTCTTTAGAAGAATGGCAGAGTGTAAAATGATTGTGCTTTCCATCTCCTCAGGTCATTCTGCATCAGGAAGGCCACATGGACGATGCCCTGACTGTGTCCCGCTCCCAAACTGAAGAGTCCCAGGCTGCTCGAATGATTTACAGCACGACAGGCCTCTTCAGGCAGTTTATCAAGTAAGCGTTGTGTTTTTCAGATGTGTTTACTTGAGTTGAATCCCTTTTTCAGGTGTATTCTGAATAAATTTGTGCTATTCCAGGGGACTGGACTCCCTGGGCGGGAAGAACAAGTCTCCAGGGGCAGTAGTTCTTCCTCTGGATGGGGTCGTCCTCTCCCTTCAGGATCTCATCTTCTACTTTCGGCCGCCGGAGGAGGAACTGGAGCACGAAGAGAAACAGACTAAGCTCCGCTCCCTCCGCAACCGGCAAAACCTCTTCCAAGAGGAGGTAATCAGCATGCTGCTTTCACAAACTCACACCCCTACCGACCTGGGACTGGGTAGTGTAGCGGTAAGATTGCCACCTTTCATGTAAGTGACCTGGGTTCAAAACCTGACACCCTTGCATGAAAGATACTACCTCCAGTGGGGGCAAGATCCCCTTAACCCTACCTGGGATATGAGTGTAAGTCGCTTTGGATAAAAGTGCCATAAACGGATGTTTCTGACATCTTAATGTCAAATTGAGACATTCTCTTGGTGTTTTTTTATATTTTGTGAGAACAACCAGCTTGACCTACATGCCTAAAGTAATTTAAGTAGTGAATCAACATGTTCTTTTGATGATTATGTCATACAAAATGTTATTTTTCCATATTCGAGAGCTTAGATTAGGTTAAACTCTCAATCCTAACCTTTTTTTTTTTCTTAACCATCACATAAATCTCGTTATTTTCAGCCTTCAACACTAATGTGTTCATAACCTGTCCCCTGTGTGTTCCTTTTCATTCCCAGGGAATGATTACCATCGTGCTGGAGTGCATCGACCGCCTGAACGTCTACAACACCGCCGCCCACTTCTCTGAATTTGCTGGAGAGGAGGCAGCTGAGTCTTGGAAGGAGATCGTCAATCTCCTCTATGAGCTGCTGGGTAAAAGAGTGACTCTGAAAATTCGTATTCATTTGTGTCTCTGTTGAATCGCGCACCATTATTTCTCTCTGGCCGTCTCCACTGCACAGCTTCACTGATCAGGGGGAACCGCTCCAACTGCGCGCTGTTCTGTGATAACCTGGACTGGCTGGTCAGCAAGCTGGATCGTCTGGAGGCCTCCTCAGGTATTACATGCTCCAATCTCATTGCCTTTAAGTGTTTAATCAATCTATAGAGATGATAGTGAGTCAGTGGCTGTGTTCGAAACCGCATACTTCTTCTACTACTCATACTAACTTTTTGAGTATGCGATTATGAGTAAGTGAGAAGTTCCCGGATGCATACTAGATTCGCTGAAATGTTGGCTATGCATCATGAGGTTACTACTCATACTCAAACTACCCAAGATGCAACGTAACGTGACGTCGCCGATCGTCATTTCCTGTCAAAACGGCAGTTTTAAGCTAGCTACAACGAGGGTAGGTTCACTTCCTGTTTTCAAAACAAAAGCACCAATTGTATGGTAATGGCTTTCCCTATGATAAAAGGAAACGGGTATTTTATTTTGTGAAAATAACCGGAAGTGCGTTGCTCACTGCGGCTAGCTTTAGTAGTGCCGAATTTGTGGGAACAAAATTGTAAATAGCCGGTATTTTGTCAGGTTTTCAACACGTTGGGGATCTAAACGACTACTTTCTCGCCTGAAAATGTTTCAAATGTTACTAAAGTTTACTGAGTTTAGAGCTTAAGAGAAATCAGCTTCAGGCCGACTGATTTCGGCTCGGGCAGGAGCGAAATGCATTGTAGGTAAACGCTCTGTATACTGTCTGATCGATGAGTATGCAGTATGTAGTATGTAGTATGCGGTTTCGAACACAGCCAATGAGATCTTTTGAAGCTTTTGTACTTATTTTTAGATGTTACTTGACAACATGTACAAAAAAAAAACCTTTAAAAAAGCATTTAAGATGTATGTTTTTGGGAATTTATGACATCCTTCCCCTTTTTGCATCTAGGAATTCTTGAGGTGCTCTACTGTGTCCTCATTGAAAGCCCTGAAGTTCTGAACATCATCCAGGAAAACCACATTAAATCCATCATCTCTCTTCTGGACAAGCACGGAAGGAACCACAAGGTCTGTCATCGGTCACTGTCCGGGGAAAACGGCTTCACTTTCACATCTACTCTGAATTTACATTTGGAAACACTGACTCAGCACAATTTAAATCTATAAGTGATGTCACCGTTCTTGTCCTGTCTTCAGGTTCTGGATGTCTTGCGCTCTCTGTGTGTGTGCAACGGCGTAGCTGTGAGGTCCAACCAGAACCTCATCACTGAAAACCTGCTCCCAGGCCGTGAGCTCTTGCTGCAGACTAACATCGTAAACTATGTCACCAGGTACTTAAACTGCTCTTTATCCATATAAAACAAGTTCCACTCTGTCGAATAGCTTTTTCTTGAAGTGAGGGGTTGATGTGTTTTCCCTCCTGTGCTCAGTGTGAGGCCCAACATCTTCCTGGGTACATGTGAGGGCTCCACGCAGTATAAGAAGTGGTACTATGAGATGATGGTGGACTACGTGGAACCCTTTGTGACGGCGCAGGCCACTCACCTGCGGGTGGGCTGGGCTTTGACCGAGGGCTACAGCCCATACCCTGGAGGAGGAGAGGGCTGGGGAGGCAACGGTGTGGGGGATGACCTCTACTCGTATGGCTTTGATGGACTGCACCTGTGGTCAGGTAAGATTTTCCTGACCTTGTGACTCCAGCTTATGACTCGGAGCTATAAGTTTTAGTAAGACTGCTTTGCTTTGCCGTTCAGGCACTCTGTCCCGCCAGGTGGCTTCCCCCACCGCACACACACTGGCTGCAGACGACGTCATCAGCTGCTGTCTGGATCTGAGCGTGCCCAGCATCTCCTTCCGTATTAATGGCCACCCAGTTCAGGGAATGTTTGAAAACTTTAACGTGGACGGCCTCTTCTTCCCAGTCATCAGCTTCTCTGCTGGAGTCAAGTCAGTTCAGCATAGCAATAAAGCCCTCTTTGCCCTATTTTTCTGTTAATTATATTGATTTATATGCTAATTTATTAGCTTAATCAGTACAACAATAACTGAATGTGTTAAAGGGATAGTTCGCCTCTTTTGACTTGAAGCTGTATGACATCCCATATTAGCAACATCATTTCTGAACATCTTCTTACCCCCTGCTGCGTCCTGTGAGCAGAGTTCCAGCTGAGTTTTGGTGTTGATGAAGGTAGTCCGGCTAGTTGGCTGGGGTTTGAAAAATAAAGCGTTTTGCTTCTCAAAACAATATGCGTTCAAAAGAGTCATACATTTGCATCGCAAAATCGTTCTCCAGAAAAAAGTCAGACCTCACAATCTCTTGGACCTATTTTCTCTCCCTTCGTATCACTGCCTGTTGTGTAGACCGTGCAGACCGAAGTGCAGACCGAAGTGCAGACCGAACAGTCCCCTGCTTCCGAGCTGCACTTCGGTCTGCACGGTCTACACAGCAGGCAGTGATACGAAGGGAGAGAAAATAGGTCCAAGAGATTGTGAGGTCTGACTTTTTCCTGGAGAACGATTTTGCGATGCAAATGTATTACTCTTTTGAACGCATATTGTTTTGAGAAGCAAAACGCTTTATTTTTGTGACCCCAGCCAACTAGCCGGACTACCTTCATCAACACCAAAACGAGGCTGGAACTCTGCTCACAGGACGCAGCAGGGGGTAAGAAGATGTTCATAAATGATATTGCTGATATGGGATGTCATACAGCTTCATTTCAAAAGAGGCGAACTATCCCTTTAACATATTATATACTGTATTATCCTGGATTGCCTCTCTTTCTGCCCCCTCAGGGCTCGGTTCCTTCTCGGTGGTCGCCACGGAGAATTCAAGTTCATGCCTCCACCAGGCTACGCCCCGTGCTATGAGGCTGTGCTGCCAAGAGAAAGAATGCGTATTGAACCAATAAAGGAGTACAAGCACGACTTCGATGGCGTGCGCAACCTTCTGGGTCCCACCCTGTCCCTGACCCACACCTCATTCACCCCCTGCCCTGTGGACACTGTTCAGGTAAAAAAACTAACTCGCTGAAATCGGGTTTTGTTCTTTGGTCATAAAAAGGATAAGACTTGCTGATTTTTCCTTTGCTGCACAGATTGTATTGCCACCCCACTTGGAACGTATCCGAGAGAAGCTGGCGGAGAATATTCACGAGCTCTGGGCTGTGACTCGTATTGAGCAGGGGTGGACCTACGGGCAGGTGAGTGAGATACAGAAACAACCATAGAGAAACACTGATTCAGCATTCTTAAATCTATTCCTTAAAACGTTCTTCATGCTTTTATTAAACACCTAAAACCTCATCTCTGTTCATTAGAATGATATATTTAGATTTTTCATAACACAAAGAGCTCTGTTTGAGTGGCTTGAGATTTATTTTGACTGAAGGAACTAGTTCTCAGTACATTCAGTGCATTTTTCCCACAAGTGTCATGCAGAAAAATACCCAGTCCTTTGGTGTCAGGGCTGTTCTTGTGGTTCGGAGAGTTGGAACACAGTGACATCTCAACCAGAACAGAATGTGGAGATAAATGTGCACACACATGAAAAACAGAGCAGATACAACAGTGCAGAAAGGCAGTAGGGAATAAAGTGTCCTCAGATGATATCAACACACAGCTAGCTAACAATGTGATGCTAAATGCTAACATTAGAAAAACCTTGTTTCTGAAATCAGCTTCAGTCAGAGGATTGCTGCCTTCGGTTTGTTATGTGTGAAACTAACTGATTTGGAGCATCTGTGTAGATTCTCAGGCATTTTTAAAACATAAGGCAACTTGGCTTCTTTTCTTGGTTCTTGAAGATGTTTTACTTCCCATCTGAAAGGCTTTTTTTAAAGGTTTGATTAACTGGTGGAACGACATAAAGGGGAGAATAAACAACTATTTCAAAACCAGTTCCTCAGGTCAAGATTCAGAAGCCCTCACCTATAAGGGGATAAGGGAGACATTTCTGAGGACAGTAACCCTGGTAGGGAAGAAGTGAAGGAAGCCAAATTCTTTAAAACTAACGTTCGACAGAGAAGGTGATTCAACACTTACAATCCAGTCAATTAGAACTGTAGAAACCTTGTTAATGAGAGGGAAAATATCCTCAGGAACTAACAAAAGAAGTCCAGCTGCCCTGTCTTTAAGCACATAAGTCATTACTGACTTACAGAACAAATAGAGTCCAAAGGAGAGGGATCATTCATGGACGAAGGAAGGGATTAGGTTTGGACCGCCTAGAGTCTAGATGATGGTGATGGATGAGTGAAGTTAGGAGTTGGCAGAGATGTCTGAAGAGGCTTCTTTGCTAAAAAAAAAAGAAGAGATGGAGATGTGGAGGGGGCGGGTTGTGTGAAAGTCAGCCTGAACAGAGACTGATTGGCTTCCCTAAAAGCTAATGGGAAGCCCAATGGACCTGAGTGGTGACAACAGAATTAAGACCTAGATGAGCTGACAGTTTGGGGAAAATGGAAGTGATGAAGTATAGCAGGATGAAACCCCACAGAATGAGGGCAGACGTGGGGGAAAATCTTCCTTTTTAGAGAAAAAAACTCTCTTAGTGTTTGTATCGGTTTTATTTGGTACAAGAATCGGTCCACTCAGTTAACCGTTTACATAACTACATAAGTAGCTTTCATATTCGTGAGCAGCGTACTATTCTTATCTTCCCCCACAGCTAAGGGATGACAACAAGAAACTCCATCCTTGTTTGTTGGACTTCCTAAGTCTGCCTGAGCCGGAGAGGAACTACAACCTTCAGATGTCTGGCGAGACTCTCAAGTGAGTTCATATCAGAAGTTGTGTTGCAGGTGGAATTTAAGCGAGGAGGATGCTTACGTCTCTGGACTCTGTGATGTCCTTGTTGTCCCACAGGACTCTCCTGGCCTTGGGTTGCCATGTTGGCATGGGTGATGAGAAAGCAGAGGAGAATCTCAAGAAGATCAAGCTGCCCAAGACGTAAGGAGACAAAGATATTTTTAGATGTTCATTTTGGAAGTTAACTTTAAGCATTATTTTTCATGTTGATATGAATGTGGGCTTGTCTGTTGTCCAGCTATGTGATGATCAATGGCTACAAACCTGCCCCTCTTGATCTCAACCATGTCAAACTCACACCAAACCAGAATCAGCTTGTAGAAAAACTGGCAGAAAATGGACACAATGTTTGGGCGAGGGACCGGGTACGACAAGGATGGACCTACAGCATCGTGCAGGTGAGCACTTAAACATATACGTTTTTACTTGGATCTCTTTTATTTAGATTTACAAATGATCCTCTTAGGACCGGGTCTATGTGTGCAAATATAACCCAACTAAGATTAAACCATATAGCTGTCACTCTTTTTGCATATTTAATACTAACCTACAGTCTGCAATACCTCTCAGGACATCATGAATAAGCGAAACCCTCGTCTGGTACCGTACAACTTGCTGGACGAGAGAACCAAGAAAACCAACCGTGACAGTGTTAACAATGCTGTCCGCACCCTCATTGGCTATGGCTACAACATTGAGCCTCCAGATCAGGAGAGCAGTGAGTTAGCTTGCGTCCTCTTACATATCTTAACCGGACGCAGACTGCCATGCAACATCACAAACACTTTCCTTTCCCTTGTCTCTGTCCCTGCAGCCGGCCATGGCCTCGAGAACACCCGCGGGGACAAGGTACGAATCTTCAGAGCAGAGAAGTCGTATGCTATCACCCAAGGGAAGTGGTACTTTGAGTTTGAAGCGCTGACAACAGGAGAGATGAGAGTAGGCTGGGCACGTCCCAGCGTCCGCTCTGACACTGAACTGGGAGCGGACGAACTCGCCTACGTCTTTAACGGCAATAAGGTCAGTCCACCTCTTTAGGTACACTTTTCCTCAAATAAGCTTAGCTCTATTAGAATGGGAGGATAACTTTCCAAAGCTTTATTCGTATGACAAGAGAGTTTGTGGATCCGTTTCTGTTAATCCACTCTCTTCTTTGCTTTTCAAACTGTTAAAAATAAGGAATTTTTTTGGGCACTTTGAGCAGTGAAGCCCCTTAAACACCTCAATGGTGTGGGTTTGAAATAAAACCACAATCCAGTCCTAGGCCTTTAAAGGCATGGTTGGCAATCCTGGAGAGCTAGCAAGAGAGCTAGTAAGATTTGAAAGTGGCACCTCCCCTAAGCTCCACCCCCCGTCCCCATCCCGTCAGTGCTCCATCAAAAGCCAAGCCTCCACAAACAGCTGTGTTCTAAACCGCATACTACATACTACATACTTGCATAAGGCATACTTCCATACTGCTTTCTGCATACTCATCGATCAGACAGTATGCAGAGTGTTTACCCACAATGCATTTCGCTCCTGCCTGAGACGAAATCAGCCGGCCTGAAGCTGATTTCCCTTAAGCTCTAAACTCTGTAAACTTTAGCAACATTTGAAACATTTTCAGGTGAGAAAGTAGTTGTTTAGATCCCCAACGTGTTGAAAACCTGACAAAATACCGGCTATTTACAATTTTGTTCCCGATGAATTCGGTGCTACTAAAGCTAGCCGTAGTGAGCAACGGACTTCCGGTTATTTTCACAAAATAAAATACCCGTTGCCTTTTATCATAGGGAAAGCCATTACGACACAATTTGGTGCTTTTGTTTTGAAAACAGGAAGTGAACCTACCCTCGTTGTAGCTAGCTTGAAACTGCCTTTTTGACAGGAAATGACGATCGGCGACGTCACGTTACGTTGCATCTTAGGTAGTTTGAGCATGAGTAGTGACCTCATGATGCATACCCAACATTTCAGAGAATCTAGTATGCATCCGGGAACTTCTCGCTTACTCCTACTACTCATACTAACTTAAAAAGTTAGTATGAGTAGTAGGAGAAGTATGAGGTTTCAAACACAGCCTTGAACGCGCATCTGACGGTGGGACTCAGTTGACATGTCTCATTCACCTGTACATAATTCATGAAAATAACAAATCCCCCCGAAGCAAAACAAATAATTACCTGTCCAACGGAATGAGAGCAACCTCTGCATCGCTTTGCAGGCCCTTCAGATCCTTCAGTTGTCTCCACCGCTCAAACGCTGCACCGATGTTGACTCTGGTCTTTGCTTCTGGCTTTATCCAGAGCAGCCGTTTCTGCCTCCGGCTTTCTTTTTCTTCCCCTTTTAGCGGGGCGAGCTGAACAGGATTACCAACCATGCCTTTAAATGTATTTTTTCCCCATACAGTCCCAACTTCTTCCCATTTGGCGTTCTACAGTCTACCCTGATTTAAATCTCTGTTTCCTGCTTCTGTGGAAATTTGGACTTGTTCTTTATCTAATGCTGTAACCCTTTCTAGGCTCAAAGATGGCACATCGGTAATGAACCATTTGGTCGCCAGTGGCTGTCTGGTGATGTCGTTGGTTGTATGATTGACCTGACGGAGATGAACATCATGTTCACGCTCAATGGAGAAATGCTGATCAGTGACTCGGGCTCGGAGATGGCTTTCAAAGACATTGAAATTGGGGAAGGTAAGAGACCAGTTGATGGCTGTTTTACCTAATCTGATGAGATTTAGTAAGATAGGAAATGACAGGAAGCATATTTAGCCATAGAACTTGTTTGACATAAGTTCTTTCTTCAGTGTGTATAAGGTAGCTGTATTTTTTCTGCTCTTATCCCTCAGGTTTTATCCCAGTGTGCGCACTCGGCCTGTCTCAGGTTGGACGGATCAATCTCGGTCAGAATGTCAGCAGCCTGCGCTACTTTGCCATATGTGGCCTGCAAGAAGGATTTGAACCTTTCGCCATCAATATGAAGCGAGACATCACCATGTGGTTTAGTAAAAGTTTGCCCCAGTTTGTGCCTGTTCCCACTGACCACAATCACATTGAGGTAACTACCCAGTGACACATTAAGGCAAGGCAGGTTTATCTGTACAGCACAATTCAACAACAAGGTGATTCAAAGTGCTTTACAGATACATCAAAATAGTAGAAATAAAAAGCACGATTTAAATTTTAAACAAAAAAAGAAAGAAATAAGAACAATACATAAAATCAGAAGTTAAAATATGATTTTTTTGAAACTCAAGCTTCAGATTTGGAGCTTTATTCAAATGCAGCTGAAAATAGGCGTGTCTTCAACCTGGACTTAAACACACTGAGTGTTTCAGCTGATCTGAGGCTTTCTGGGAGTTTGTTCCAGACATGTGGAGCATAGAAGCTGAATGCAGCTCCTCCATGTCTGGTTCTGACTCAGGGAACTGATAGAAGACCGGATCCAGATGAGCTGAGGGGTCTGGAAGGTTCATACTGGGTCAGGAGGTTACTGATGTATTCTGGTCCTGGACCATTCAGAGCTTTATAGAGCAGCATCAGAACTTTAAAGTCTATCCTCTGATGGACAGGCAGCTGGTGTAAAGACCTCAGAGCTGGACTGATGTGGTCCACTTCTTTGGTCTCAGTGAGGACTCGAGCAGCAGAGTTCTGAATAAGCTGCAGTTGTCTAACTGACTTTTTAGGTAGACCTGTAAAGATGCTGTTACAGTAATCAAGCCTACTAAAGATGAATGCATGGACTAGTTTTTCCAGGTGCTGCTGACACATCAGATCCTTTAACCTTGATATATTCTTAAGGTGATAGTAGGCTGACTTTGTTACTGCCTTAATGTGTTTTTCCAAATTTAGGTCTGAGTCCATCACTACACCCAGATTTCTGGCCTGGTTGGTAGTTTCTAGGTGTATAGATTGAAGTTCTGTGGTGACCTGTAATCGTTTCTCTTTGGCTCCAAAGACTATTACCTCAGTTTTGTTTTTGTTGTGGCACATCCAGTCATAAATCTCCTCAATGCATTTACCAAGAGCCTGTACAGGGCCTCGGTCTCCTGGTGACATTGTAATATATATCTGCGCGTCATCTGCATAGCTATGGTAGTTTATGTTGTTGTCATTTATAATCTGTGCCAGTGGGAGCATGTAGATGTTAAACAGAAGAAGTCCCAGGATGGGACACAACATTAAGGGTTGTGTGAAAATGTTATTTATAGTTATTTATCAGTTATTTATCTTTAAATGTGCCGTCTCTCAGGTCTCCCGTGTGGATGGAACGGTTGACAGCGCCCCCTGTCTGAAGCTGACCCATAAGACCTTTGGGTCGCAGAACGCCAACACCGACATGATGTTCCTCAGACTCAGCATGCCTGTCCAGTTCCATGAAACCTTTAAAGTCACAGCTGGAACCACCCCTCTCACTCGTGCCCTCACCATACCCGAGGAAGAGGTGGTCGTGGTGGAGCCCGACTCGGAGTTTGAAGTCCTGAAGAAGTCTGCCAGTCGCAAGGAGCAAGACGAGGAAAAGAAGGAGGCTTCTGTGGCTTTGGAGAGTTCAGTAGAAAACGAGAAGGACTCGGCGTCAGAAAAGGGGAAGAAAAAAGGGTACGTTTGGTAAAAATCTGCCTGGGTTGCAATCCATTAATGCCTAAAGCCATGTTTCCTAATCTTAATAACACGACACCATGTGACTTATATTCTGTGGACAACAGATTTTTCTCCAAAGCCAAGAAGGTTGCCATGACGCCTCTGTCCCCCGCCCCCCCGCCTCCAACAGTGCCACGTTTGATGGAAGATGTGGTTCCTGATGACAGAGACGACCCAGAGATCATCCTCAATACCACCACTGTGAGGGGGGCATTATTCTTTGTTTGATTTACAACACGTGTGAAGATTAATCCTTCTGTTTGTCAGAAATCGTTTGTGCTCCTTCATCACTTTCTATTAAATGATTCAACTTCTTGTGATATCTGTAGATACTCCAGTGCTTCTGGTTGTGTTTCATTCAGATTTTCCCTTTTCCTGTTGTCAGTACTACTACTCTGTTAGGATATTTGCTGGGCAGGAGCCGTCTGTTGTGTGGATTGGCTGGGTCACCCCCGACTACCACCAGTATGATCCAAACTTTGACCTCACCAAGGTGCGCAATGTTACCGTCACTGTAGGAGACGACAGAGGCAACATACATGACAGGTCAGTCTCGTCCACTCTCCAGCAACATATGAATAAAGTTGCCATATAAATCGTGTCATATTGTGTATTTTACACTTTGTAATGACAGTTTAATGACACTGGTCATAAAATCTTTTAGCTATTTTTAGGCCAATCTCTAAGTTGCCTTTTTATCTCAAATGTTTTAGAGAAAATTGTTCTTTCTCAGGTCATGCCCTTTTTTTAGATGAACACAACATTATGGAGGTTTTTCAGTCAGGTTTTAAAACTCTGCTAAAAGTTTTTAATGACATTCAGGGAAAATGACTCTGGTGAATATGTTGTTCTTGTTCTGTTCGGTTTAACCGCTGCTTTCGATACAGTGGACCACAATATTTTACTATCTCGTTTACAGACCCAACTTGATTTTAGTGGTACCGAATTAAAATGGTTTAGGTCTTATTTATCAGACAGAACCACGTCTGTAAACTTAGCTGGTTCTGAATCTTCCACTGCTCCTCTACTTTATGGGGATCCACAGGGCTCAATCCTTGGTCCCCTGCTTTTTTCTCTTTATTTGCTTCCTTTGGGTTCAATACTCAGAAAGCATGGGATCTCCTTTCATTGTTATGCTGACGACAGTCAAATATATATGCCACTAAAAATAGGAGCCTTATCGATTAAGCCCCTACTTCTATGTCTTGAAGACATTAAAGCCTGGATGACTTTAAATTTCCTAAATTTTAACAGCACTTGTACAGCACTTTGTCGCAGCTACTGTTGTTTTAAAGTGCTTTATAAATAAAGAAGTAGTGGTAGTAGTAGTAGTATTGCTTGTTTATCTTCCTCCCTTCTGGCTGACTTGGGGTCATTAATTCAAAGTTACTGAAAGTTAGACATATATGTTGAACTATTTTCAGTGTTTTCTCCTTTTGTTTTTGTACTTTCTGGAAAGTGCTCTGGATCCGACCAGCTGTGTGTTTTCTTGATTATTTTCAGTATGAAGCACAGTAACTGTTACATGGTGTGGGGAGGGGACCTGGTCAGCAACCAGCAGACTCGCTTCAGCCAGGAAGACATGGTGGTTGGCTGTCTGGTCGACCTGGCAACGGGTCTCATGACCTTTACGGCCAATGGAAAGGAGATCAACACCTTCTACCAGGTAGGGAAAGCGTATGCAGCGCGTGTTATTTTTTAGATGCCCCTTTAAATCATTCCGGATGAGCCGTGTTACTGTGGAGGTGTGTTGTTTCAGGTGGAGCCCAACACCAAACTGTTCCCTGCAGTCTTCATTCAGCCAACCAATCAGAACATGGTACAGCTGGAGCTGGGAAAACTCAAGGTCAGAAGCTAATTTAGTGCAGCTGCTTACTGGCATACTCATTTCCCATTCAGGTTGTCATGGTAACGTGTTGTTGGTGGTCCTGTCTGAATAGGAATCAAAGAATTAACCCCTGATCACAACTCCCACCCCCTTCCTTTTGCTGGTGTAAAATCAGTTCAGTGCTATTTATCTTTAAAGTGCTCGTGAAGTCACATTTTTTTGTAGGTTACCTATGAAGTATCCGGGCTAAGAATAGAAATGATGTAGTTTTGTATATGTTTCAATGATATTTTATGTTTGTAAATTGAAAATGATCTTGATGAATCATCTTGGGGGCATTTACTAGTTCAGGGGCAACCTCCATAGCTTCGAACTTGCAGAAACACTGAGCATTTTATAGAAACTTTTAATGGCATTTTTCCTTCCTGTGCTTGTAATCGCCCTGTTTTCGTTCTCTGTTTTGTCCATGTAATTGCCCCGGGTTTTGGTCATAAACCCCCCCTCCTCTGTCTCTCTTAAATCAGAACATCATGCCCATCTCAGCTGCGATGTTCCGCAGCGAACGCAACAATCCGGTCCCCCAGTGCCCTCCCAGGCTGGATGTCCAGATGCTAACTCCAGTTATTTGGAGCCGTATGCCCAATCACTTCCTCAACCCGGAAGTGGGCAAAGTGGGCGAGAGGCTTGGATGGATGGTGGAGTGCACTGAACCTCTCATCATGATGGCCCTGCACATCCCTGAGGAGAATAGGTCAGATACTGATTTTTGTTTGAACCAATTTCACTTTATACCCTGACTGAGAGTTTCAGCTGCATCCAGCTGAGTTTGGCATTCTTGACCTTTAGACATAGGCTGTGTTCAAAACTGCATACTTCTCCTACTTCTCCTACTACTCATAATAATTTTTTGAGTTAGTATGCGAGTTTGAGTAAGCGAGAAGTTCCCGGATGCATACTAGATTCTCTGAAATGTTGGGTATGCATCATGAGGTTACTACTCATACTCAAACTACCCAAGATGCAACGTAACGTGACGTCGCCGATCGTCATTTCCTGTCAAAACGGCAGTTTCAAGCTAGCTACAACGAGGGGAGGTTCACTTCCTGTTTTCTGAACAAAAGCACCAATTGTATCGTAATGGCCTTCCCTATGATAAAAGGCAACGGGTATTTTATTTTGTGAAAATAACCGGAAGTGCGTTGCTCACTGCGGCTAGCTTTAGTAGCGCCGAATTCGTGGGAATAAAATTGTAAATAGCCGGTATTTTGTCAGATTTTCAACACGCTGGGGATCTAAACGACTACTTTCTCGCCTGAAAATGTTTCAAATGTTGCTAAAGTTTACAGAGTTTAGAGCTTAAGGGAAATCAGCTTCAGGCTGACTGATTTCGGCTCGGGCAGGAGCGAAATGCATTGTGGGTAAACGCTCTGCATACTGTCTGATCGATGAGTATGCAGAATGGAAGTATGTAGTATGTGGTTTCGAACACAGTCATTGAGATTTCCCCAGACTTCCAGATGCTAAAGGACCAAGAATCTTTACAATTTTGCATGTTAACTCGATGAATTTCTGACTCAGTTTGGTTTTAAATGGGGAGCAATAACTCATCAATGCTTGAAAAGACTAAGCCTATGACTGATGTTCTATACCCAATCTTGACACCTTCCCCTTTTGGTTGTAGCATTTTCCAGAACAGCATGTCTTGAATAGTCAGTGAATATTCCAATTTTCTTTTGCCTCAACCAAATTTTTTTAAATGTATAGCTGGCATCAAATTCTAGATTTGTTTCTATTTTCTAAATGCGGTGAAGTTGATTAGTTCCATGATATTTTTGCACAGGTGTATCGACATCTTGGAGCTATCGGAGCGTCTGGATCTCATGAAGTTCCACTTTCACACCCTCATGCTCTACTGTGCTGTGTGTGCACTCGGGAACAACCGAGTGGCTCATGCCTTGTGCAGCCACGTGGACGAGTCCCAGCTTTTCTATGCCATCGAGAACACCTACCTACCCGGACCCCTTCGCAGCGGCTTCTACGACCTTCTCATCAGCATTCACCTGGAGTCGGCTAAGCGGGCACGCTTGGGCACCAACAGGGAGTTTATTGTCCCCATGACTGAGGAGACACTCAGCATCCGCCTCTATCCTGATACAAAGAAGGCCCATTCTCTTCCCGGCGTTGGCCTGACCACCTGCTTACGGCCAAAATTGCACTTCTCATCAATCAACTTTGTTGGCACAGACCCTGATTTATACACCCTCAGTCCTACTTTCCCTCTACAGGTAAAAAAACGTTTGGATTTTCTTTTTTTCAAATATCTTTATTGGGTTTTATTACTTTATAGAACACTTGAACTGTGTCACAGAACCGGTATCACTCACACACACATACGCACGCACACACATACCTAAACTTGCACAATCCTAATATCAATAACTCAAAATACAAAATTTTTAACTGAAATACAGATACATTTCAATGTAATAACAATCTCCCTTAAAATAAATAAGTAAATAAACAAACATAAATAAATGCATTACATTCCAGATTCTATAATGCTTATGTATGGTTCCCAAAGATGAACATACTCTTTCAGTTTTCCCTTAGTAATATATTTTAGTCTTTCTTGACCAATGCACTCTGAAAGTTCTTTTATCCTCTGTATTCTTCCAATGAAGTGGAATCACTCTCCTAGCTTGTAGAAGCCCAAAGTCCAGTAGTTTAGTCTGTTTCTTTGTTCGTATGAAGTTCAGCGGATAGATTCCAAGTACACACAGTTTAGCATTTAAAGGGATGTTGATATGAAAGTCTGCTGACAGACAATTGACAATATCTTTCCAGGACTTTTGAATCTTTGGACATTCCCATAAACAGTGAAGAAGGGTTCCTTTGTTATTTAGACATTTAGTACAAGTATCTGGAATGTTGTCGGACATATGGTGAAGTTTAACAGGAGTTATATAGATCCGCATTAACCATTTATATTGAATTAAACCATGTGTTTATTGTTTGTGCCTTTAAACATGCCTGATTGGATTTTCTGTGTTTTTTTTAATCATTCTTTGCTTTGCTTCTGCAGGAACTGAAAACTGGAGCTATTAGCATGCTAACGGAGGCTGTGCTGGATGGTAGCCAAGCAATGCGGGATCCAGTAGGAGGCAGTGTGGAGTTCCACTTTGTCCCCATCCTGAAGCTCATCAGCACACTGCTCATTATGGGCATCTTTAATGACGAGGACAGCATGCACATCCTCAAGATGATCGACCCCAACGTTTTCAGCGGTAAGGAAGAGGAGGAAGAGGAGGGAGAAAAAGCTGGGGAGGGTGAAGCTGCTGAGGGAGAAAGCAAGGAGGAGGAGGAGGAGGAGGAGGAAGCAGCTGACACCGACCTGGAGGACGAAGGGGTCGGCGATGAGGAGGAGCTGAAAGATCTTGATAAAGGAGAGCTCGAGGTGGAAGAGGCCGAGAAGGAAGACAAGGGTGAGGCCAAAGTGGGTAAAGAGGATGGAGAGAAAGCAGAGGAAGAGAAGGAGGAAGAGGCAGTGGAAGCTGAGGCAAAACACGAGGAGGAGGGTCTGGAGGAAGGACTACTCCAGATGAAACTTCCAGAATCCGTTAAACTGCAGGTCACCATAATGTTTAACTCTTCAGCTGTTTAACTCGTACTAATATATTTATTCCAGTGAACTCTCAAACGTCTGTAACTCTTGTTTTTCTCTTTCAGATGTGCACACTTCTGCAGTACTTCTGCGACTGCGAGCTCAGACACAGAGTGGAGGGCATTGTGGCCTACTCGGACAACTTTGTCCAGGATGTTCAGAAAAATCAGCGCGTGCGCTACAACCTGCTGATGAGAGCCTTCACCATGTCGGCTGCTGAGACCGCCCGCAGGACCCGAGAGTTTCGCTCACCTCCACAAGACCAGGTACCGATAGGACAGTTTCCGTTACTAATTAATTTAATATAAAACATCTTTTTAAGAACTATTTGCATCCTCTGCACCCACTCATGCAGAGGCAAGGCAAGGCAATTTTATTTGTAGAGCACAATTCTTACACAAGGCAATTCAAAGTGCTTTACAGCTACATAAAATCACAAGAAGGCAATAAAATCATTAAAAAAATAAAAATAATAATAATAAATAATAATAATATTAATACATAAAACAATAATAAATAATAATAATAAAAAAAAATAATAATAATAAATAAATAAATAATAATAAAAAAATCATTAATTAATTTTAAAGTGAAGAGTGCAGATTAAACACTTTCAGGTGTCATCAGCTAAATAGAACTGTTTTCAGCCTGGATTTAAACATTGTCAGAGTTGAGGCCTGTCTCACATCTTCTGGAAGACTGTTCCAGATGTTAGGAGCATAAAACTGCTCCTTCAGTGACATGTCCAGAATCACACCATCTGTTGTTAACAAGCACTGACATCACTTCAACTTTACTCTTATCGCTCTGCAGTCTGAGAAGCGCTAAAGTCTAAAAAAAAAAACCTACCTGCAGCCATGTTTTGATTAAACCGATAACATAACATGCCCAATAATCCGGCTGTGTCCAAACTCATCCATTTTATCTGCCAGACATCTCACATTAGTTGTTGTAATTGAGAGACACTCGATTATAGCTACAGTTGGGTCTATTTGAGGGTAATTTTCCTTGGATATATGGCGGTGAATGAATGGAATCATTGGCACAAAACGGTGCATTTGTAATAAGAAACAAGAGTTGAATTCATTTCCATCATATTTTATTAAACTAATTGGAAATGTGTGCAAACTGGAAAGTTACGTCGGGTGGAATGGAGTTAACTCCCAAATTCCAGCAAATGCGTGTGTTACGTTTGCGCTCCTGCACGGCAGCGGAGCTGATGCGTTTCAGTTCTGATCACTCAGTGGGGTCACATGGCACTGAAAGGATCAGATAATTGGCTCAATTACAATAAGAATGAGTTGAGCAAGGGTAATTCTCCTTGGATATATGGCGGTGAATGAATGGGATCAGAGGCACAAAGCGTGTCATACCCCGGTATGATAGGTGGCGCTGTACCCATTCCAGCTGTTGCTAACAGAGCCACTTCCTGTTGACCTCTTCACCACCAACAACAACAACAAACTCAGGCATTGGAGAAAGATGGAGAACGCAGAGCAAGATGAAGCTACGTCCCTCTACATTTGGTCTGTGATGAGCTGCTTGTTGCACAAACTCGATGCCCAACGGAGCATTCTCCATCGCGTTGTTTGTTTCTTTCTGACGGCGACAACAACAGGAATATCGTCTCCTTTGACTTCCGGGTCACGACCCCGGGAAAACATCTGGAGCATGCGCAGAACGCAAAGTCTGATTCACCACGTGCTTCAGCGTCTACAAGCAGGTTTAGTGTGACTTTCAACCCAGTTATTTCGGGGTCTTAACCCGATCCGATCCAATTTCTTGTCCGATTGAGGTGTCTACATGAACTGAATAACTCAGTCTTATTGTAATTTAGCGAATAATTTAACCTGTACAGCACTTTGTGTTACATTTTATGTATGAAAGGAGCTATATAAATAAAGTAAATAAAATAAATAATAAATAATCCGATCCTTTCAGTGCCATGTAACCCCACTGACTGTTTAAACTTCCTCCTCCTCTGCTTTGCTCCTGCCCTGACATGGTAACTCATCATAACAGATGCTGAAAATGTTCCAGAATAAGACTCCATTTTGTCTCATTCTGCTTCCTCTCGAGGTTATTCTGCTGACCAACTTTAAACACGGCCCGGAACAGGAAGACTGTCCGGTTCCTGAGGGGGTGCGGGACACTTTAGGGGAGTTCCACAACGACATCTTGCTTCATTGCGGTGAGAGGTTCTTTTGCATTGTTTCATCTTCAGGGATGAAGTGTTTTACTGTGCTTCTGGTTTTAATGCTAGATTTGTGTTTATATGCTTAGGGATACATATCGAGGAGGAGGCAGAAGAGGAGAAGGTGGACACCTCCCTGAGGGGCAGGCTCCTGAGTTTGGTTGAAAAGGTTAAGAAATTCCGCAAAAAGGAGGATGAGGAGGAGATTCCAGAAGTCGATGAAGAATCAAAGCCCAGTAGGATTAACATCAACGATTACTGACTTTAATTTAGTCTTGAATCAGCAGCTCATATTAAAACATTTTTCTGTAGCTTCAAAATGATCAAATTCAATCAAATATCCCCTTTTTTTTTTTTTTTACCTTCACCCAGGCACCCTTCAGGAGCTAATCTCCCACACCATGATCCACTGGGCCCAGGAGTCATTCATTCAGAACCCTGAGCTGGTGCGTCTGATGTTCAGCCTGCTCCACAGACAGTACGACGGGCTCGGCGAGCTGATCCGGGCGCTACCCAAAGCCTATGCCATCAATGCCATCTCTGTTCAAGACACCATGGACCTGCTGGAGTGTTTGGGACAGATCCGCTCACTGCTCATCGTCCAGATGGGTCCCGAGGAGGAGCGGCTTATGATCCAGAGCATTGGGTCAGTGTGGAGGGCATGCTCTGAAGATGTTTCATGAGTAATGCATTGGTAGCTTTATTTGTTGTCGTTTGAATTTGATATCAGTTTCAATTTAGTTTATAAAATACTCGACAATCTGTCCAGTGGACGTAGGATGTCGAGGATTTGTTGCAAAGTCTGCTGTCTCATTGTTGAGGGAGCTGGGTGTAAGTGGACAGAGTGTGAGGAAAATAGTGAAGGAAGTGTCAGATGAGGCAGTAAAGTCCAGTCTGTGGATTTGGATTAGAAGAAGCAATAGTAGCTGGGGGCCAGCAGGGGCAGCACTTAGGGTAAACAGACTCTTGGAAGAAGCAAAGAAGAAGTTCAAGATATTTAAGTGGAGGGTGTGGCCCATGTGAGCCTTTTGAAACCAGGCGGCCATTTTGGGTGAGTTGGCTTTGAGTGAGTTGTATGGTTGTATTGTTTTTGCTGGCATTTTTAGTGATTATAGGACTGTTAAGGTGAGTTTGTCTGCTGAATCTGCTAGTGTGCCTTGTCCTGCCTCCATCTCTGGCACCCTCTATATTTTCATTACCCCCTACCTGAACCAGGGTTTGAATCCCCACCCCGCTGTGACTGGTGTGCAGTTGGTGAGAGGCTAAGGTAGCTTGTGGCTGTAAAAGATGATTGTTGTGGTGTGAGGAGCAGTGTTGGCTGGCAAATGGGGGGTGACTCTGGGACGCCAGTGGTCATTGTCTAGCCTCCTGGAGGTGTCGTGTGCCCAACTAGAACAAACACTGATGAAAGGAGGTTCCCACCTGATGACCCCAATGACATGTTGGTCAGCACTGCTCACTGATCTATATAGGGAGTATTGGGAATTATTCTTTAGCACAAGTTTCTTGTGTTTACCTTGAATGAATATAAAATACTCGACAATTTTCCTGTTGTCATCAATGTCTCTGTGGCATTTCCTGCTCCAAGAATCTGTCTGTGATTGTTGTTCTGGTGAGACATCATCAGGAAAGCCTTTCTGAATTCAGAATTTGAATTTTCTCTCTTTTCTCAGAAACATTATGAACAACAAGGTGTTTTACCAGCACCCTAACCTCATGAGAGCTCTTGGCATGCATGAGACGGTCATGGAGGTGATGGTCAATGTGTTGGGCGGAGGAGGAGACTCAAAGGTAACTGATGGCATCCCGACACCTTTCTTTCATCAGTCATTTGTACCACAGCTCAAGGTTTTTGCTTTTCTGTTTCCAGGAGATCCGTTTCCCCTTAATGGTTACCAGCTGCTGCCGTTTCCTGTGCTACTTCTGTCGTATCAGCCGGCAGAACCAGCGCGCTATGTTTGACCATCTGAGCTACCTGCTGCAGAATAGCGGCATTGGCCTGGGTCAGTGTGTCGCCTGCCACCTCTACATAAAGCCTCTGACTTTAATATTATTTTTTTTGTTTTTATTGTTTTTTGGGGGGGTATAAATGTTTCTTTTTACATATAGATTTGTTTTATAATCTTCATTCAATCAGGCATTTGTGTTGATATCAGAAACTCAGACGGAGACGACACAATTAACAAAGAATAAAAACAGTAACCAGAGTTTTTTAGTACTCTCAGATGATAAAGTTTGAAAATCACCATGAGGAAAGGGCCAGTTTTAGGGCTGTTTGGGATTGTACCCACACCAGATTTATGATGTACATAGATAATATCTAAGGGTAAGAAATGACTGGACTGTGTGCTGTAGTTTGTAGATTAAATTGGAGAAGAAATTATCTTATTTAGAGGCTTCAACAGTGGAAGAACTGAAAATGAAAAACACGAAACATGAAGTTTTTTCTGAACTCCATCCAGCCGCATGACACAAAGAGCAATGATGAGTTAGAAAAGCGTCATTTGTAATCAATAGGGCTGGGCAACGATTCAAATGTTTAATCTAATTAATCACATGATTTTCCTGATTAATCACGATTAATCACATTTGTACGCAAAATGCCCAGCCCTAGTAATCAAGTACCGTGATAAATAGTGTTTACATGTTGGGATGTTGATGGGCGACGAGACAACACGGAACATCTCCACCAAATAGACACAGACACAAAGACCGACTGCACGATAGTTTTACAATTCGAGAAATCATTAGGATCACCGCGTGTTGGTGAGATTCAGCTTGAACCAGATGTTGCTGTCATCCCAATTTCCTGTTTATTTACATGACCATGCAAGAAAATTCTAACTCCAGAAAATAACATGTACATGTGCCATTTCTGCAATTCAAGTGACAATTACTGACCTCTAGTGGTCAAGCTGGAGATAGCAGCCCTATCAAACCCTGGAAATCCCTGTTAAAAAAAAGAGATGTTGCATTGGGAACTGAATGAATGAACAAGCTCTCCTCTCCCTTTGCAGGCATGCGTGGCTCCACACCTCTGGATGTGGCTGCAGCCTCCTGCATTGACAACAATGAGCTGGCTTTGGCTTTGCAAGAGCAGGACCTGGAGATGGTTGGAACAAAATACAAATTTGAACCAAAAAGTGAACAAATGGAGTTGTCTGCTTGCAATGATCTGTTTCTCTTCGTCCTATTCGTGGTGACGCAGGTGGTGACATACCTGGCGGGCTGTGGGCTGCGGATGTGTCCAATGCTCCTGTCCAAGGGCTACCCTGACATCGGCTGGAACCCCTGCGGAGGAGAGAGATATCTGGATTTCCTCCGCTTCGCTGTCTTTGTTAATGGTCAGCCACCATTTCCTTATTAAAAAAACGACTAACAGTTTTAGTTGTTAATAGTGGGACTCGTATTTACACACCTCTTTCTCACAGGGGAGAGCGTGGAGGAAAACGCCAACGTCGTGGTGCGTCTGCTCATCCGCCGTCCCGAGTGCTTCGGCCCGGCCCTGAGAGGAGAGGGCGGCAACGGTCTGCTGGCCGCCATGGAGGAGGCCATCAAGATCTCAGAGGATCCAGCGAGGGACGGTCCAACGGTGAAAAAGGACAGACGTTTCATGTGAGTGCGTGAGAAGGATCAGCTGTAACTCGTTCACCTTCCCTGTGTTGTGCTGTAAAGTCGTCCTCTCGATCGGCAGGTTCGGTGGCGAGGAACAGCAGGAGGAGAACCGCGTGCACCTGGGAAATGCCATTATGTCCTTCTACTCGGCTCTCATCGACCTTTTGGGGCGCTGCGCCCCTGAGATGCATGTGAGAAGAGCTTAAACTTCATCATTCTCAAACGAAATAGAGCAGACAGACATTCAGAACAAAGGTTGCTCTAGCAAATTCATCCTTTTCTGTCACTGATTACCCTTTTATATGATGAAAGTACGTTGCATCCTTGTACATGTAAATGTAAATGTATTTTATTTATACAGCCCTTTACAAACAATCATTACGATGTACCAAAGTGCTTTACAGCAGGTAATAAATAAAGAGAAGAAGAAGTAAAAACAATAAAAGAACAGTGAAAGCAATAAAATATAACAAAATCAAATAAGATAAAACAAGATAAAAGTGTCATCATGCTACTGGGTATTAAAAGCCATCCTAAATAAGCAGGTTTTTAGCCTAGATCTGAAGAGGCCCAGGTCAGAAATGAGACGCAGCTGGACGGGGGGCTTATTCCAGAGCCTGGGGGCAGCTTTGGGAAAAGGCTCGCTCACCCCAGGGTTTGTATTCTGACCTGGGCACTTCCAGCAGAAACTGATCTGTTGACCTCAGAGCTCTACCAGGACTGTTAAAAGCTCCGATAAATACGACGGGGCGAGGCCGTTAAGAGCTTTAAAAACACACATTAAAAGTTTAAAATCAGTTCTATAAAGGACAGGCATCCTTGACCCTTGATTTGTTTTTTTAAGTACGGTCCATTCCTTTATATCATCACGTTAGTACTGTTGGCCCGAGTGGATGCATTTCATAACAAAGTTCACCGTTAGAAGTGACCATATCTGTCCTGTTGAGGAAGTAGAGCAGCTTTTGAGAATGGTGCAGCCAGAGGTTGATGAACAGGGGATGGATTAATGAAATATGTCTTAAATGTTCGTCTCTGCAGTTGATCCAAGCAGGCAAAGGGGAAGCTCTAAGAATCAGAGCCATTCTGAGGTCCCTGGTGCCCATCGAGGACCTGGTGGGAGTTATCAGCTTGCCTGTGCAGATTCCCGCCTACGGCAAAGGTTTGAGACGGAGTTGGAATCATTTCTGGATCTACTTTTAAGAATTAACATCATGTCTGAAAGCTTATCTGTCACCCTGCTGTCTGTCCAAACCACAGATAGTCAGATTATTGAGCCAAAGATGTCGGCCAGTTTTGTTCCAGACCACAAGGCCTCCATGGTGCTCTTCCTCGACAGAGTGTACGGCATCGACAATCAGGACTTCCTGCTCCATGTGCTGGAGGTCGGCTTTCTGCCTGACATGAGAGCTTCAGCTTCTCTGGACACGGTGAGTAACAGATACACTCCCAGAAACCTTTAAGTGTTTTATGCCACTTCTCTGACCGTTTTTCTGTCTTCCTCCCTGGTTTTTAGGTGGCTTTCAGTACAACAGAAATGGCCTTGGCACTGAACCGCTACCTCTGTTCAGCCGTTCTGCCTCTACTCACCAAGTGTGCCCCGTTGTATGCTGGGACGGACCACAGAGCCATCATGATCGACTCCATGCTTCACACCATCTATCGCCTGTCCCGCGGCCGCGCCCTGACCAAGGCTCAGAGGGACGTCATAGAGGAGTGTCTCATGTCGCTCTGCAAGTCAGTAATAAAAAAAAACGAGTTAAAAAGTAGTTGGAATAACAAAGAAATGTTTATATTAGGCTCATTCCCACTGTAGGTTTGCAGGTCCTAGAACCTTTTCAGGAACGGGGCCGTTTTTTCCCTCATTCGGACATACAGGAACTCGGAACCACGGCCCTCAGTTCCTGGAACCATTTCAGCTCCTTCTCCTCAGCTGGGTCTGTTCTGGTTTCCATAGCAACACATCTGACAGAGGTGTTTGGTGGTTGGTAGCTCCTAGGGGTGGGACGATATGCTTTGGTCACGATTCGATTTGTATCACGATTCTTGATAATTGCAATTCTACAAGTATTTGTGATTCGATAAAATCAGTAATTGCAATTTTCTTCCTCCTTAAAAAACAAACAAGTTGAATCATACACTTCTAGAATGAACGTCGTTCCTATAAGCAATGCACATCAGTCTGTCAGTCAGTCCAGCAGCTGACGTTTATTTCAACTGAGACAAAAAGAGGTCCTTAACATGTACAGCATTCTTTTAAGTTTACAGTTGCACTGGAAAAAATGCCCCTCCAAAAATAAGACGTTTTTGCTTGAAATAAGCAAAAAAATCTGCCAATGGAACTAGTGAAAATCGGCTTGTTAAGATTTCTTGAAATAAGATGTGATATTTGGGACTTTTGAGATAAAAGTGATCCTGAAATTAGCTTAAAAACCTCTTCAAATGAAAAAAAAAACTTGTTTCATGTGAAATATGACTCAAAACAATTTGTTTTCAAGACTTTTTCACTTAACAAGATATTCCAGATGTATTGTATTAAAACAAGTCCCTATATCTGGCTGAAATGGTACTTGTTAGGCAGTTGTGTCTTATATTAAGTGTAATGAGATATTTTGACTAGAAATGAGACAAATATACTTGGTAGGATTTAGATTTTTTCCAGTGTACAAAATGAATTGAAATGTCCACACAGCACAAATGTGAGCTGGTCTTAACATAACTTAATGTAATGAATTAATGAAGTTTTTCTGGACACAGATATGACGCAATATAATCGATTCAGGGGAGAAAAATCGATTTTTAAAATCATCCCATAAAGAAATTGCGATATGTACATGAATCGATTTTTTTCGCCCACCCCCAGTAGCTCCGCCCCTTGTCATGTTGTCAGGCTGAAATGTTTCCTCATACGACACAGACACAACCTTGGCGTGTTTAATAAGTTAAACCTCCACGTGGTCTCCTTTGTCTGCGGCGCTCTGCTCTCCTTCCTTCATGAAACCAAGAAGTACGGCCTGCGCTCCATCCTTCGTCTCCTGACTCTCTCTGTGAGCTCTTCCAGCCTCCATGTTAGACGCCCGATGTGATCGTCCATGATTAATATCACCATCATGCAGACCATGAACACGGTGGCCTCCCCGCTCTCCATCTTAGCTTCTTGGTGAAGTTTTCTTCTTCTCTCCTTACTTTTACCGGGTTTTGTTTTGTTCTGTTTTGTTGTTGAATGTGGCGCTAAAGTAACACGTCGCTGTCGCAGACGGCTGCGTCGCATCAGTCCCTATCAGGTCCGACTCATGTGGGAATGCAGACTGAAACAGTTCCCCCGGGGAAGGGCAGTTATTAGAACGGCGTTTTAAGAACTGCTCTGTCCAAATGCGGCTATAGTTTTAATTTAAGTTTTGTGTAGCCAGGAAATCCTTTGTAGGTCCATCATCTTTCCAACATGAAACATAGATGATCAACTAACAACATGTTGCACCTGAATGACGTGCAAAAAAACCAACATCTTCACCAGTTTTTAACCATTCAACTTCTCATGAAGCACTTTGGTGTCAATCACAGGTACCTGAGGCCCTCCATGCTGCAGCATCTGCTTAGAAGGCTGGTGTTCGATGTGCCCATCCTGAATGAATATGCAAAGATGCCCCTCAAGGTTTGCCTGAAGTTTAATTGTACTTTTGTTGAACAAAAACTTGCTTTAACCCTTGTGTGGTCTTAACATTGTGTTTACTCCCTTTGTCCTACGGGTCAAAAATGAGCCGCCCTACCAGAGCCCCAAAATAAAGCAACTTAATTGAATTTTAAATCCAAAATCTATTTTGTATGATGAAACCACCTGTTATTTATCTATTCAACTCAATTCAATACATTTTTTATCATGTAGTTTTTGTTACACAATACAAAAACACAATCACCAGTTTTCAGGATTACACTTTTTTTTTAACACAGACCAACTGAGGTTGGACCAACAGTTTTCTTGTTTTCTCAGTTTTCTTTTACATAATAAAGGTTTATTATTGCTATTATATAAATGTGAAGTAATTACTTCTGAATTAATTATATTGAAAGGGAAAAAAACAGTGAACTTTTTTCTGCTGTTTAAATGTTTTAATAATTCACGGGTCAGAAATGATTTCTTTGTACCCTAGTGGTGTACAGCCCACATGGAAACATAAACAAAAAATAAAGTTTGACTTTTTCTAATGATGGGGTCCCTTTAGGAAAAGTCATACAATTTCAAGTTGGAAAAAGATATGTTAAGGTATTTTTTCTACAGCTAAACATGGTGGTGGGTCACTTTTGACCCGCAAGACAACAGGAGGGTTAAATGTGAAACAATGGAGAAAAACATAAATTCATTAAAAAGACATTGATTCCAGCTGCTGACCAATCACTACGAGCGCTGCTGGAAGTACTACTGCCTGCCAAATGGATGGGCGAACTTCGGCGTGACCTCTGAGGAGGAGTTGCATCTGTCTCGGAAACTCTTTTGGGGAATCTTCGAATCGTTGGCACACAAGGTGAGAGTTGTTCATCTTATCCTGTTTCACATGGTGAGATTAGAAAGGAAGATCAAATGTAAGATGCAGACACAGGGACACATGGAAGGTGCCTCGGGCAAAAGATCAGACGGTTGGAGAGGTGATCAGCCTTTGATTTATGGCCGTTTAAGCTGCAGCAGTTATCAACTTGGCTTCTCTGCTGTCAATTAATTTTTTTTTTTTAGAAATTCGATGCAGAGCTCTTCAAGATAGCCATGCAATGCATCTGCGCCATAGCGGGAGCCATTCCTCCGGACTATGTGGATGCCACCTTCTCTTCCCACACTGAGAAAAAAGCCTCGGTGGATGCTGAAGGAAACTTTGACCCCAAACCAGTAGAGACCACCAAGTGAGTTCTGACAGGAGGTCCAGTACAACGCTGACCTACGGATTAAAAACTCCATTTTACAGTTTGAATTCATTAACTTTAAATGCTGCCATTGATGCACGCTGATAGCTAGAGACTGAAAGGGTGTAACTCACTGGCTTTTTCTCTCACAGCACCATCATCCCAGAGAGACTGGATGCTTTCATCAACAAGTACGCAGAACACACTCATGACAGATGGGCTTTTGAAAAGGTCAGTAGGGCGAAGAAAAAGATGATAAATCAAGTACAATATTCTCTGTAATGAACGCTCCGACGGTCGAATCTTTTTCCAGATTCAGAACAACTGGACGTACGGCGAGGTGTTGGACGAGAACGCCAAGACTCACCCGATGCTGCGGCCGTACAAAACCTTCTCTGAAAAGGTAAGGATAGTTTTTACTCTCCGTCTGGAATGCATCCGGATCCTTAAATATGACCCAGCAGAGCTCTTAGATCCAAGGACTCAGGTCAGCTGGTCCAGTCCAGAGTCCAGACTAAACATGGAGAAGCAGCATTTAGCTGTTATGCTGCAAACAAGTGGAACAAACTGCCAGTGGAGATTAAACTTTCACCAAATAGAGACATTTTTAAATCCAGGTTAAAGACATTTCTTTTCTCATGTGTCTATGCATGAAATCTGCACGATATCTTTGAACTTATCTGGACTGTTGCTCGTTTTTAAATTCATTTAGATTATTTTATTTGTTTCTCTTTATATTCTTTCATGTATTTTTAATGCTTCTTCCACTCCCTGCTGCAATGCTTTTATTTTATGTGAAGCACTTTGAACTATTTCGTACATGAAATGTGCTACAAATAAATTTGATTTGATTTTGATTTTAAAAATCTGAGCTGATTTTCTCTCTGGTTCCCAGGACAAGGAGATCTATCGCTGGCCCATTAAAGAGTCGATAAAAGCCATGTTGGCATGGGAATGGACTTTAGAGAAAGCCAGGGATGGGGAGGGGGAGGTCGAGAAGAAGGCCACGACACGCAAGATCTCCCAAACTGCTCAGGTACAAGAGAAAAGGGTGGAAATCACTCATTACACCACTGTTTTACAATGCTGGATCTCTTCCACTTATATCGACTCCTATAAAACACAAATTTATCAATTAACATGTGAATATTGACGTAATATTAAACTGGTGTGAGATGAAGGTAAAAGGTAAAAGTTGAGCAATCGTCTGCTTTACTGACGTGTATTTGGTATTTTTATTTGTCTTCAGGCCACTTATGATCCCAGTCACGGCTACAACCCTCAGCCAATAGACATCGCAGGGATGGCCCTGTCCCGAGAGCTGCAGGTATGAATGTATCCGTTAGTATTTCACCGCCATCAAAGAGCCCATAACCTGGGGAAGATTGATATTCTTGCCCTCTCCTTGCAGTCTATGGCTGAGCAGCTGGCAGAGAACTACCACAACACTTGGGGCAGGAAGAAGAAGGTGGAGCTACAGGGCAAAGGCAAGAGTGGTTCCTATTTGAATTATGCTTTTGGTTTTGGTCACGGTTACCATTTTAACCAAAGAACTAGAAAGCTGCAAGCAGCCTTGAGCGGGACCGAGGCTGTGCGCAGGTCGGGGCACGCGCTGGGTGCGCCGTAGTCGCGCAGCTCTGCCCACACGCACGATACCTTCTGCATACGTACGAGCACACAATAACCCCAATGCGGAGGGGTTTTTGAAATTTTCTAGGGGGCGCCACTGAGCCATTTTGCTCCGCCCACACACGATACCCTTTACATACGTACGAGGTCGTCAGGATGGACGTGTGTGCCAAGTTTCATGACCATGCAATGACAAGGCTTTCAAATCACAAACGCCATCACACGATTTTCACCGCCTGGCCACGCCCACACCGTTCAGAGTTTGGAAAAGTTTCTCAAGATTTTTTTCCCCCCATAGCTTAAGAGTAACCTGGCCAAGTTTGGAGCTTTTAACATTAAATCTGTAGGAGGAGTTTGATCAAATGCGAGGTGTTGAAAAAAAAAAATGTGTTTCCAACCACCAGCAAGTGGCACTATAGGTGGATGTCACTGTGATAATATGTATGAGTTCAGGCTGGTTCCAGCATTCACCGTATGAAGTTTGGGACAGATTGGAAAATGTATGTGGGAGTTATAAGCGACTTCATTTTTTGTGGCGAGTGACTGTGAGTCATTGAACTTTGAGGCGTCGCCATGGCCACGCCCTTTTAGGTTTGAAAAAGTTTCCCAATGATTCCCCCCCCCCCCCCCATTTCTTAAGAGTAACCTGGCCAAGTTTGAAGTCTGTAGCATGAAATCTGTGGGACGAGTTCGATCATATGCAAGGCGCGGAATCGGGCAAAAATGGCACCAAAACACACCTTCCATCCAAAATGGCTGCCTTCCTGTGGACGTGGGACCATGGCGGCAGGAGACTTTTTTGTGCGTCTAGGCATGACGAAAAAGTGTACTGAATTTCGTCGTCCTACGCGAAACTAACCCCAATGCGGGGACCATTTTTAAGCATCGTAGGGGGTGCTGCAGAGTCAATGAGCGACTCCCCAAAAATATAAAGCTCAGATTCTTTCATGTCGTCGACTGGCAGGTGGTGCTTGCAAAATTTCATAAGTTTTCGAGCACCTTTTGCAAAGAATAAGAAGAATAGAGGAGAAAAACTCGTTGCAGTTTCACTGCTCGGTGCCTAAAAATTGTAATTTCCTCTCGTAAGGTGGCGGCACCCATCCTTTGCTTGTGCCATATGACACCCTGACGGCTAAGGAGAAGGCCAGAGACCGGGAGAAAGCCCAGGACCTGCTCAAGTTCCTCCAGCTCAATGGATACGCTGTGACAAGGTAAGCCAGGAAGAGATCTGTCAGCTCTTCCCCATCGGTTACTTTGGCTGCTGATCGATCTAATCTCTATCCTCAGAGGTCTGAAGGACATGGAGCAGGACATTTCTTCCATTGAGAAGCGTTTTGCCTACGGGTTCCTCCAGAAGCTTCTGAAGTGGATGGACATCGCACAGGAATTCATAGCTCACCTCGGTACTGTGGTTTCCGGGGCGTATGGAGGTGGCAGGGCGTGATGGTGCAGACGGTTCCACATTAATGTTGGATTTTTGTTTTGTTTTAACAGAGGCTGTAGTTAGCAGCGGCCGAGTGGAGAAGTCACCGCATGAACAAGAGATCAAATTCTTTGCCAAGGTGAATAACTTCAAGCTTGTGTGGAACATTAACTGTATGTCGCCATGGCGATCTGACCCGTTCAAAAAGCCTGAAAATCACAAGATGGCTTGTAAAGCATTACCCTGCTTTTATTTTCTATTTCACTCCAATTGGGAGCATAAATCAGAAAAATTTGCCTCATGATGAATGGAACTAGCGATGGAGATCATGAACCCATTGAGAGAATATTTACACGGGTAAGGAATCAAGTTGTAAATATTAGGGCTGGGCAACGATTAAAACTTTTAATCTAATTAATCACACGATTTCCCTGATTAATCACGATTAATCGCATTTGTACGCAAAATCCAAAAATGAATCCAAAAGTCGTGTATAGCCTTTAGCCTTTAGTTTTATTTTAAATGTGCTGCCATATGAATGAAAGTGCCATAACATTTGTTGTGCAAACACACTTTTAACATCAGCATCTTTCTGTAGTTTTTATGTAGAGGCCTCGCTCCACTGTCTGTTTCCTTGAATGACTTGCTGCTATCAGTTGTGCGTTTTGCCTTTAAGTGATATTTTAGACTGGAACTACTACGCTGAGAAGACAATTCAACTTGGCAGTGTTTACAGATGACTTTGGTTCTGTCGACTCCGCCGTCTGGAAGAACTTTAAAATGAAAATGGCCGAGTAAAAGTTCCGTACCCTTCTCCATGTTTGGTGGATCCGCCGATTACTTTCTTTTCCGGTTCCACAGCAGACAGCAGCAGACTTTTACAAAATAAAAGCCTGTGAGCAACAGACTTTTACAAAATAAAAGCCTGTGAGCTACAGACTTTTACAATAAGAAAGTAAATAATAAAACAGGGGTGGTCCGTGGAGTAGTGGGTTGAGCAGGCGCCCCATGTACAGAGGCTATAGTCCTCGCGGCAGCTGGCCCCGGCTCAATTCAATTCAATTCATTTTTATTTATATAGCGCCAAATACAACAAATGTCATCTCAAGGCACTTAAATAACGAAGTCCAATTCAAGCCAATTGGAATTCAATTCATTGTAATCATAAGTTCGAGTCCCGCATCGGACGGCCCTGTGCTGCGTGTTGTTCCCCCTCTCTCTGCCCCCTGCTTCCTGTCTCTCTGAACTTTCCTATCCATTACAGGCACAAAAGTCCCCAAAATGTGTTAAATAATTAACACGTTAACGCGATAATAACGAGTTAACTCTCCCAGTCCTATTAAATATACATCCTGAGGAAATGACTTTGTTCTGGAACCAGAGGGGTCGACCTCTGCTGGTCATGTTTACAGACCAGTCTTCAGGACCTGTGTCCTGGAACCATTTTGGGGTATTTTCTGTATTTAATCGGTGATCCTGTTTGTCTTTTTAAAGATTCTTTTGCCACTGGTAAATCAGTACTTCAAGAACCACTGCCTGTACTTCCTCTCCACCCCAGCCAAAGTGTTGGGTAGTGGAGGACATTCCTCCAATAAGGAGAAGGAGATGATTGCCAGGTGAGTAAAGCTTGTAGTAAAGGTTGTTCTTTGTATTATGCCTTCTGCTTTTACCACGTACCTTCCCTTTAGTATTTCGTGTCCTCCCTTAGTGCCATGTCCTTCTCTCCCCTATTGCACAATATCTGTTAATTCCTTGACCTCCCGTTTGCTTTCTGTGTACTTCAAACATTTTTACTGCCCTTTCTCCCCTTGCCATCCTTCCTACTTCTCCCTTCCTTTCCTGTTTTCTCCTCCTCCTTCAGTATCTTCTGTAAGTTGGCTGCTTTGGTGAGGCACAGAGTATCTCTCTTTGGTAAGGAATTTGCATGCCCTGTCACCATCTCTGTCCCTCTGCGTCTGTTTAATTTCTCTTTTAATTTGCTCTTTCTCCTTCCCTTCCCTTTACACACTAATGAGCAGTTTCACATTAGTCTGCTCTCATTTCCTCTTTCCACCTCACTGAATCTTCTCGTCTAATGCTTATTTCTCTTTAGCTCCGCTCCTGCTTGGCTTGAATGTTTTTTTCTCGTGATTTAAAACTCATTAAATTTTGCTTTTAAGGCACAGGCTGAGTTTGATATTAATGCAGCGACAGCATGAATGTTTGTGACGGTATCACAGATCCACAGTTGGCATTGCACTGCAGCTCTTCGACGTATTTTCAGCCAGTCGATGCTTTACCACCATGTGTTTTTGATTTCATTTTAATTATTAAGCTGGCGGTCTATGGACCATGACAAGCACTCAGAGAGCCTTTACTTGGCTCATTTGTGTTACAGGATAGAGGTCCCACATTTAAAGTCACATGGCTTAATGGTAGCTAAGAATATAGAACACTTGGCAAAAGAGTTGAGCCGCCTTTCATTTTATTATAATTTGCTTCCAAAGAGACGCAGTTTCAGCCATTTTCACTCATTTCCAGTTCAGCCCTTATACCATTTTTTCTTTGTTAAGCCATTTAATTCTGACCTGTGAATCATTCAAGAATAAAAAAAGGCACCAACTCAAGGGATGAACCAGTGTTTCGCCCTCAGACGTTTTCATCCAAAAGTACTTAAATGAATTCCATGAAAACTAGGAGGATTCAGGCTGTGTTGAAGAATAACGGTGCTCGTACCAAATATTGACCTTCAACATTGTTAGAATTGTACAAACTATAGTGTATAAACTACACTATATACTGTATTTATATTTATGCTTGCAGGTTTCAGTGAATCCCAACACAAATTTCCCATTTTCATAACCATATGTAGAATCAGAATCAGCTTTTTTCTCCAGGTTTGAGTAAACAAACAAGGAATTTGACTCTGGTTAAACTTCACTCGCAAAGTACAACACTCAACAATAACATAAAAGAATAAAAATTAGAAAAACAGAACAGCAAGAATGGAATTTGAGTACGGGTGGTTAAATAGGGCTGTGTATGAGAATAATAAATACAGTATGTACATTTGCAATAAATAGACACTATGGGTGGGAATGCAATTGTCCAGAGGGGTGTGCGGCTGGGAATGTCCGCCTTCTTGTTGTCCCTGTCAGTGTACCATGGTCGTGGACACCTCAGCAGGTACAAGCAAAATGCAATAATACAATTGATATAATACAAATGTAAAGAAATAAGGGGCCGGCTCTTCCAGAGTCCTGCATGGTTCAAACTCATCGCAGTCATAAAAGCAGTGTGTTCAGTAGCATTTGCTCAGAGTAAAAATGAATGTTTGAAATGGAGATTGAGTTCTCAGTGTTTAACGCTGTACGACTTGTGTGTTTTAAGCTTTTAAGCCTTTTTAAGTGTTTCAGTAAAATGAAAAGAGGTGATTTCGTGCGCTGTTTCCAGGAACGGATGCAGGCGCAGTGGTGAACTGTCTGCACATCCTCTCCCGGTCTCTGGACGCCAGGTAACTCGCCACCTGTTCACATCCCCGGGGAAAGAGACGGTAAAAGACATGTGAGATTATCTTTTTCTTTATTCTAAACCTACTCTGCTTCTGTGTCCTTTTCAAGGACCGTTATGAAGTCAGGCCCTGAGATCGTGAAGGCTGGCCTGCGCCAGTTCTTTGAGAGTGCTGCAGATGACATTGAGAAGATGGTGGAGAACCTAAAACTGGGCAAAGTGTCCAGTCGAAACCAGGTCAGAGATGCTGTTTTTGTCTTGGAACTCCAGCCCTCAAAAACAAAGATTCAGGCAGCCATAGGTTACCTACAGTAGATGTGTCACCACGAATACAACCCGGTGTAATTCATCTTCAGTTATCCTTGTTCTTCCTCTTGTCCATCCTCTCCTCAGGCTTATTTAGTTTCTCTAATTTCAGCCTCCATGTCTCCTCGCTCCATTGTTCAGCGTAAACCCTGAAAGGCATAAAATACAATAAGATAAGATAAGATAAGATAAAACAAAATGAAATGAAATGACAAAACGAGACATGAGATGGCATTTTATTCTCCACTAACTCAGAAATTTGTCTTGCATCACCAGCTCTGACATTACACCCACAGCCACTAAAACACATACTTACCATTAATCTCTCCTGTACAATTAAATCAATTAATAATAAATGAAATACACTTGATCTATGCTATAAGTGCAACAATCACCAGGCTACATTATATCACTGTTTATGGAAATGTGAAGAGATTTAAACATTTTGGAGCTCAGTGTTAAAGTACATCTCTCAGATATACCTTTATGCCCTGAGGTGTGTATTTTAGGCATTTATCCAGATGACTGTTCTTTATCTTGTAAGGAAAGAAAAAATGGTCGACCTTTTGTTTATTGCAGGCCAAACGCTATGTTGCATTATGCTGGAAGAATGTTGCCCCTCTTTTACCCACTGGTAAAATAACTTAACATCGAGTTTGGCTCTTGAGAAACTGACCTACATTGTTAGAAAGAGGGCTTCTGAATTTTATGATATTTGGAGGATATTTCTGGAACTGTTGAGGGAGGGAGAATGAAATAATGAAAATGATTTATTTTGTTGTTGGGAGTGCAAGCTGTAACCGAAATTTTGAGAACTTTTTTTATTATTATGATTATCATTATTATTTTTGTTTATATATGTGTTTATGTACTTATTTATTTTTATTATTTTCATTGTTTCATATTCATTGCACAGTAAGTTGCTGACTAATTACTGCGGTTTAATGTATCTTTTTTAATAATTTAATTATTATTTTCTTTACTGCCATATGTTTTGGATGTTTAAATTGTTGGATGTTGTTATATTAACATGAAAAACCAGTAATTATATGTTTAAAAAAAAAACACACAAAAAAAACACATTTACAATTTTATGTGTAAATCACAGCTAAAATCATTGATATATTATAATGTACCATTATTAAGTAAATAAATAAGAGGGCTAAACAAATTTCTTCTTTCATAGTTTTACCTACAAAAACTACCGGCACTGCCAACCACATTTCCTGTTTGAAAAGGGATACAGAGCAGTTTTACAGCCAAGTCTCCACCGGGTGTTGGAGACAGAAGCAGGGACCAATTTGTATATTCATAGATATTACATATTACAGACATTCAGGATTGTTTTCCAAGAACAAAATATATTTTAAGAATATTTAATTAGAATAAAAACAGTTGAGATTTAAGGTTTAATCTGCCTTGATATGGGTATTTGTGTTTCTGTAGGTTAAGGGTGTGTCCCAGAACATCAACTACACCACCATCGCCTTACTGCCCGTCCTCACATCCCTGTTTGACCACATCGCCCAGCACCAGTTTGGAGATGATGTCATATGTAAGCGCTCATTCTCGTTGACTCGGAGACACAAAGGTCAAACTCAAAACTCAAGCAATGCCTCTCTTTTTGACATTCCCCAGTGGATGACCTGCAAATATCCTGCTATCGCTTAATGTGTAGCATCTACTCTCTGGGAACTGTCAAGACTCCACACGTGGAGAAGTAAGTATCCAACAAAGTCTCTTTAAAGTTTAAAAACAAGGGTTTTTTTAGCCCCTATTTAACAGAAAAAATTAGGGCTGGGCAGCGATTAAAATGTTTAATCTAATTAATCACGATTAATCGCATTTGTATGCAAAATCCAAAAATGAATTCAAAAGTAGTGTATAGCTTTTAGCATTTAGCTTTATTTTAAATGTGCTGCCATATGAATGAAAGTGCCATAACATTTGTTGTGCAAACACACTTTTAACATCAGCATCTTTCTGTAGTTTTTATGTAGAAGCCTCGCTCCACTGTCTGTTTCCTTGAATGACTTGCTGCTATCAGTTGTGTGTTTTGCCTTTAAGTGATATTTTAGACTGGAACTACTACGCTGAGAAGACAATTCAACTTGGCAGTGTTTACAGATGACTTTGGTTCTGTCGACTCCGCCGTCTGGAAGAACTTTAAAATGAAAATGGCCGAGTAAAAGTTCCGTACCCTTCTCCATGTTTGGTGGATCCGCCGATTACTTTCTTTTCCTGTTCCACAGCAGACAGCAACAGACTTTTACAAAATAAAAGCCTGTGAGCAACACACTTTTACAAAATAAAAGCCTGTGAGCGACAGACTTTTACAGTAATAAAATAAATAATAAAACAGGGGTGGTCCGTGGCGTAGTGGGTTGAGCAGGCGCCCCATATACAGAGGTTATAATCCTCGCTGCAGCTGGCCCCGGCTCAATTCAATTCAATTAAATTCATTTTTATTTATATAGCGCCAAATACAACAAATGTCATCTCAAGGCACTTAAATAATAAAGTCCAATTCAAGCCAATTGGAATTCAATTCATTGTAATCATAAGTTCGAGTCCCGCATCGGACGGCCCTGTGCTGCGTGTTGTTCCCCCTCTCTCTGCCCCCTGCTTCCTGTCTCTCTGAACTTTCCTATCCATTAAAGGCCCCAAATACCCCCAAAATGATATAAAAATAAACAAAAAAAAGCTGCGTTAATGCGCGATAAAATGTTTAGCGGCGTTAAATAACTGTTGTTAACTCGCCCAGCCCTAGAAAAAATGTATGCTAAGATGCATGAATGTGGGATTTGGGAGTTGATATGTTTGGTAGAAACATTGATGAAGTTTTTGTGGCATTTTCTCCTATGCAGACAACGACCTGCTCTGGGGGAGTGTTTGGCCCACTTAGCAGCTGCTATGCCAGTCGCCTACCTGGAGCCAGCCCTGAATGAATTCAACTCATTTTCTGTGTACACCACCAAGACCCCCCGAGAGAGAACCAGTGGGTTTTTTTCCCCGTTTTCTTTTGTTCTCACATGGAAAATGAATTTGCTTCGCGTTGAATTAGAATTTCTTTAATACTTCCTGTGTATATTTTCTGCACTTTCTCAGTTTTGGGTCTTCCCAGTCAAGTAGAGGAGCTCTGCACCGACATCCCAGCGTTAGAAATCCTGATGAAAGAGATCCATGACCTGGCAGAGTCTGGGGCTCGCTACACAGAAATGCCCCATGTGATTGAGATCACTCTGCCAATGCTGTGCAACTACCTCCCACGCTGGTGGGAGAGGGGCCTGGAGAACTTCCCCGAGCAGGAGGACCAGCTGTGCACCGCCGTCACCTCCGAGCAGCTCAACCAGCTGCTGGGTAGCATCATGAAGATCGTGGTTAACAACCTGGGTATCGACGAGGCCTCCTGGATGAAGAGATTAGCAGGTCAGTGCACTGGAAAAAAATCCAAGTCTTACCAAGTATATTTGTCTCATTTCTAGTCAAAATATCTCATTACTGTACACTTATAATAATACACAACTGCCTAACAAGTACTATTTTAGCCAGAAACAAGCTTTTTTGACATTTGAAGAGCTTTTTAAGCTAATTTCAAGATCACTTTTATCTCAAAAGTCCTAAATATCACATCTTATTTCAAGAAATCTGGACAAGCAGAGTTCCACTGGCAGATTTTTTTTGCTTATTTCAAGCAAAAAGTCTTGTATTTGTTGTTTTTCTTACTTATTTTTGGAGGGGCATTTTTTCCAGTGTGAACACAGATATGCAATGTGGGAAAAAAAAACTACTCCTCAGTCTTCTTACTGCTGACCGTGGGTTCCTTTTAAAAAAAACAAAAACTTTCTTCTAGTTTTTGCCCAGCCCATCGTCAGCAGGGCTAAACCAGAGATGCTTAAGTCCCACTTCATCCCAACCATGGAAAAACTAAAGAAGCGCTCAGGAAAAGTGGTGGCGGAGGAGGAGCATCTGCGTATGGAGGGAAAAATAGAGGTGGACAGTGAAAACGGGACAATTCGAGATGAGTTTGCTGTGTTGTGTCGAGACCTGTACGCCCTTTACCCGCTGCTCATTCGCTATGTGGACAACAACAGGTAGCTGCACTTACAGACCCACTGGGAGAGCACGTTTTATTGCTCTGTGTTGATAATGTTATGCTCAACATTGATTCAGAGTCTTTTAATCAGAGATGTGGCTGTCTTTGTCTAAAGGGCAAGATGGCTGACTTGCCCAGACCCAGATGCAGAGGAGCTTTTCAGGATGGTAGGAGAGGTCTTCATCTTCTGGTCCAAGTCACATGTAAGTATTCTTCTATTTTTGGTCTTTTCTGATTTATTTTTTAACTGTCTTTTCTTGTGTTAAAGGGAGCAAGTACAAGAGAATAAGGTCTAATTTTCAACGAATACAATACATCACAATGGAACTTCTCCAGTTAATTAACACAATAATGGTTTTGTATGACAAGAGCAAAGAAATTGAATCTAGAGTCAGAATAAGGCAAAAAGTATTCTTCTTCTAAGTTTCTCAGTGTTGTTAACCATCCAGTCGAAAATGAACGATTGTAACAAACACCAATTATACAGAATTAGGTTTTAAATCATGACAAAATAAGTGGTGCTTTGTGCTTGGAGATGCTGGGGCTCGTTCGCTGATGAAGCAGACAGACAGATCTTATATCAGCTCAATTCAATCATCCAAACTGCTAAGATATGACGTCACAAACACACGCTGCAGGTACCACGCAGCTGTGGGCTAAGTCCTTAAACATTTTTTATTTGTGCAGCTTAAACTGCAGAAGATATAGCTAAGAGCACAAGGGGAGAGTATAACTTCCACAGTCCATAAGGTTTTATAAAATCTATGTTTAGATGTGCATATATGGTACTATTTGATATGATCTGCATACAAGTCAAAATGCACTAATGTTTTGTTTGAAATCTTTGTTTCAGTTTGTCTAAAAAATGAAATGATAGTTGATTAAAAAATCCCACAACTGAAAACATGTTCACATGTTCTGTTTTATGCTGTTTCACAGAACTTTAAGAGGGAGGAGCAGAACTTTGTGGTGATGAACGAAATCAACAACATGTCGTTCCTCACCGCCGACAGTAAGAGCAAGATGAGCAAGGTAAGAGCGGAAAAGCAGGAAAGGCTTCTCAGATGTTTGATCTGCCCCATTTCAGCTGTAACACGTTACAGAACTAAACTCTAATATTTCACTAACGACACCCATTCCAAGCAGGGATCATCATTTACTCCCAGCTGTTAGATCATTTATTTTCTGTAAGTTGCTCGGAACATAGGGTACACGATTATTCTGTAGATAATAATCATTTCATTACGTTAACCCTCCTGAAGTCTTGCGGGTCAAAAGTGACCCACCACCATGTTTAGCTGTAGAAAAAATACCTTAAACTATCTTTTTCCAACTTGAAATTTTATGACTTTTCCTAAAGGGACCCCATCATTAGAAAAAGTCATACATTATTTTTGTTTATGTTTCCATGTGGGCTGTACACCACTAGGGTACAAAGATTGTATTTTGGGTCATTTTTGACCCGTGAATTATAAAAACATTTAAACAGCAGAAAAAAGTTAACGTTTTTTTTTCCCTTTCAATATAATTAATTCAGAAGTAATTACTTCACATTTATATAATAGCAATAATAAACCTTTATTATGTAAAAGAAAACTGAGAAAACAAGAAAACTGTTGGTCCAACTGACAGTTGGTTTGTGGTAAAAAAAAAGAAAAAAAAAACAAAAAAAAAAAAAAGTGTAATCCTGAAAACTTGTGATTGTCTTTTTGTATTGTGTAACAAAAAATACATGATAAAAAAATTTATTGAATTGAGTTGAATGGATAAATAACAGGTGGTTTCATCATACAAAATAGATTTTGGATTTAAAATTCAATTAAGTTGCTTTATTTTGGGGCTTTGGTAGGGCGGGTCATTTTTGACCCGTAGGACAAAGGGAGTAAACACAATGTAAAGACCGCACAAGGGTTAAGAATAAAAATGTTACAGAACTGTTATACTGTCACGTAAGTAATGATATTCTTTCCAGGTCAATGAAAGTGGCAGCACAGTGTTTGGTGAGCAGTGCGAGTGTTGCTAACTGTGTTTTCTCCCTTATATCCTGTGTCGGGGTCGGACGCTGGGCCACTAGGCCGGAGACGGAGAGGTTAGACTGTGTTTGTGCACGAGCGCTGTGCTGATCGCATGGCACTCCTAGTTAAAAGGCATTTCATCAAGCACTCCCGCGGACCACCACGCGTTTTTATAAACAAGCAGACCCCCGTTAGTCACACAAACAGACTCTAAACGTATTCACTTTCAGGAGAGAACTCATCTCTGGAGGAAAGGAAAGCGTGTAAGAATGTGGGTTAAATGCTTAAATGATGGATGACGGGTGTATTATGATGTGTCCAGATGTCTTCTGTGTGCGTGTTTGTGTCGGTGCGGGTTCTGGGGAGGCTTGATGAAAGCTCTTTGCTGTAGATGGTAGTGGCCTGAGAGGTTTTATGGTGCTCGGCTGCGCAGTGATGCGTCTGACGTCCTGCGGCCGGGCACCATCGCCTGGTTTTTGTTTGACCAATAAACACTTTGCCTTTAGATTTCCCTGTTGAACATAAGTTTTGGAGAACCATGCTACCGTGGCAGTCTGGGATGTTACAGCTTTGTCACTGACACTTGGGTTTTTTTCAGCTTTTGTGGTTAAGATTCCTGCACCGGGGGACTCTTCTCTTCTACAGCATTGCCATCCACTTTCTGTTTGCACCCTAAAAACTGTAGCATTTCCTGCTGTTTCCGTCAGATTTGTATCATTCATCAGCAGCATATCTCACTACTGGATCTGTTGGGGAAAAAATAAAGCTAGCTCAACAATTACCTGTCCTCATATTGACTAACTGGACTCATTACATCATGTCATACTCATTGACACCATTAAAATGGTTAATAATTCAATATATAATCACTGTTTGATGTTTTACATGGTTGCTATAAGTGAATCCTCCTTTCCTTGGGTATCAGAAAGACTTTACCTGATCATCAAAATGCTCCTCGGTCTCCAAAAGAGCCTTTTTGTACACCTAAATACACCAGCAATAGGTGCATACACAGCAGACGTAGGGCAGAAATGTGGGAGAAGAGCTCCAGGGCGATGGAGCTGGCCCCATAGACCTGTGCTGTTTTGTGTGCTGTCCACAGGGAACACCCTGTTTGGCAAATACACGACTAACTGTGAGACTGCATTGTGTTTAACAAACTGCTAAAAGTTAGCACCTGAAAAATGAAAAGTTATTGTTTGCAGGTCTTATTTCAGCCAATAATCCCCCTTGTTAATCCCCCTCTTATCAAACAGCATGTTGAGTCTTCCAATCTCTTTGTTTTGGTTAGTTATTGTATTCCATTGTTCCATCCAAGAGTTAGTTTTACTCCATCGATGTTTTAGTCATAGTCGTGTAAAAAGAAAGCACTTCCTCTTTCAGTTTTAACCTTCCTTTGCATCAGGACTTAATAAATGATAGAAAAAATCATCAGGTCCTTACCAGGTCTTGTAATTAGGTTCGACATGTTCGATCTGTCTCTCAGACAACCTCACATCTGACTCTAGAACACTTTGGTATCCAGAGGAGTTCATGGTGGACTCAGTGACTGCGAGGTGCCCTGGTCCTGTGGCTGCAGAACCAGCCCAGATCATCAGCCCTCCACCACCGTGCTTGACAGCTGGTGTGAGGTGTTTGTGCTGATATGCTGTGTTTGGTTTCCTCCAAACGTGCTGCTGTGCATTATGAGCAAACATCTCCACTTTGGTCTGCTCTGTCCAGAGGACATTGTTCCAGAAGTCTTGTGGTTTGTTCAGATGCAGCTTTGCAAACCTAAGCTGTGCTGCCATGTTCTTTTTAGAGAGAAGAGGCTTTCTCCTGCAGCCCTTCCACACAAGCCATACCTGTTCAGTCTGTTTCTAACTGTGCTGAACTTTAACCTTTAACATGCTAACTGAGGCCTGCAGAGTCTGAGATGTAGCTCTTGGGTTTCTGACCTTGGGGTGACCTTGCTGGGACGTCCACTCCTGGGATGATTGACAGCTGTCCTGAATGTGTTCAGCTTGTGAATAATCTTTCTCTCTGTAGAACGATGGACTCCAGATAGTTTGGAAACGGCCTTATAACCCTTCCCAGGTTGATGGGCAGCAACAGCTGCCTCTCTGAGATCGTTGCTGGTGTCTTTCCTCCTTGGCATCGTGTTAACACACACCTGAACTTACAGAACTTCTGCTTTTATAGAGGAGCTCACACTTAATGAGGATAGATTAATTGGGTGCATTTGAAAAGCAGCACCTGGCTGCTACTGACATCCAGAAGTCAGACTAATTTCATGCACTGCTTCTGCATTTAGTTTTTGTTAAATTATAACACAGTCTAATGTGTCATAGTGCTGCTGTTCATCTGAGGTTGTATATTTGTACCTAATTTAAGACTTGGTGAGGACCAGCTGATTTTTTTTTTTTTTCTTCCAGTAAGTCCTTCAAGGTAAAACCTTCAAATAGAAGAGAAGTGCTTTCTTTTTAACGGGACTGTAACACCAAAAAGCCTCTGATTTCCCAAAAGATATTGTCACAGAAGGCAGTTTTGGATGTTCTCTTCAAGCGGATCTGATCTGTTGTTTTTGAACTGTCTTCAGTCTGGAGGATCAGAACAAGAGCGTACCAAGAAGAAGCGTCGCGGGGATCGCTACTCTGTGCAGACCTCCCTGATCGTGGCAGCGTTAAAGAAGATGCTTCCCATTGGCCTCAATATGTGTTCTCCTGCTGACCAGGAGCTCATCAATGTTGCCAAGATCAGATACTCACTGGTACTTTGATGTAGTTAAAGCTAGTATGCCTTCCAAAAACTCACTTTACAAACTGATTCATTAAATTGTGCTTAGATTTAAAGACGTCTGTCTTTTATAAATGAAAAGAATGTGTTTTTATAATAGTCTGATATTAGTATAATTTGTTTATACTCACAAAGCTCATTTGGTTTTCCATCCATTTGTTCATTGATTGTAAAAATGTGATATTAGAGTTCTGTTCTTAACTTAGCCAACAGGATAGATACGATTACCTGGAATAAACACATGAATGATAAATCTTCTACCTTTACAGAAAGACACAGATGAAGAAGTAAGGGAGTTCTTGCAGAACAATCTGAATTTGCAAGGCAAGGTGAGTAGACCGGTCGTGGTTTCACGTATTAGGAGATAAAACCGTGTTTATGAGACAGTTTTGATACCCTGCAAAATGCAAATCAAAATAGATTGCAATGATTTGCTCATCGATTTACTCTTTTCATCTGAGAACGACATGACATGCATGATTTTCAAAAAGTATTGAAGGGTTTTACTCCTTGTTCCACAGAGTTTGGTCCCAGAGAGCGTGGGTGGCATCGGTTCTGCATTATATATTAATATTAGGGCTGTCAAACGATTAAAAATTTTAATATAATTAGTCACAGGGTTGCTATGAATTAATTTTGATTAATCCCATTCCTACATATGACTGAAAAATTCACATTTTCTGTGTATTGTTGTTAGAACCGAAAGATAAATGACAAGAATTGGATATAACATTTATTTATTTATTTATTTTTTAAGAAAAAAAAAAGGATGAATGCGAAATTGAAAAGATAAATTTAATTCTGAACAATTTTGGCAACTTATTCATTGCTTTTTTTCTTTGAGGATAGGTGAATGAAACTTTTTTGAACACACACCTCTGCAAAATGACGCTCTTCTGTTTTCATTACGGTTAAGTTCCCAGGCTGTGTTCAAAACCGCATACTTCTCCTACTACTCATACTACTCATACTAACTTTTTGAGTTAGTATGCGAGTTTGAGTAAGCGAGATTCTCCGAAATGTTGGGTATGCATCATGAGGTTACTACACATACTCAAACCACCCAAGATGCAACGTAACGTGACGTCGCCGATCGTCATTTCCTGTCAAAACGGCAGTTTTAAGCTAGCTACAACGAGGGTAGGTTCACTTCCTGTTTTCAAAACAAAAGCACCAATTGTATGGTAATGGCTTTCCCTATGATAAAAGGCAACGGGTATTTTATTTTGTGAAAATAACCTGGAAGTGCGTTGCTCACTGCGGCTAGCTTTAGTAGCGCCGAATTTGTGGGAACAAAATTGTAAACAGCCGGTATTTTGTCAGGTTTTCAACACGTTGGGGATCTAAACTACTACTTTCGCGCCTGAAAATGTTTCAAATGTTGCTAAAGTTTACAGAGTTTAGAGCTTAAGAGAAATCAGCTTCAGGCCGGCTGATTTCGGCTCGGGCAGGAAGGAAATGCATTGTGGGTAAACGCTCTGCATAGTGTCTGATCGATGAGTATGCAGTTTGCAAGTATGTAGTATGCAGTTTCGAACACAGCCCCAGTTTTTAATGATGTGGTGCGCCATCACATCCAGATAATTGTTGTTACTCATGGAGGTCAAGTGGTCTCCTGTCAAAGAAACATATTCCGCTGAAGCCGAATCCTCTTCCTTCATTTTCTTTTTAGCGTCATAGAGTTTGTTGATTTTAGTGAGCACCGTGCACCTTTCAAAACTTCTGCGATGCCCGTGTCCTCGACAATATTAATCGGTCTCCAGTCCTGGGCTATCCATTGTGTCGGTCAGCTTCTCAGATGGTGCCTTACTTAATGCCCTGCGTTGGGTAAGGGTGGTCTGACGCATGCCAGGCAGAACACCTGAAGTTGAAGCCCCAACAAATGAAAGCCTAGCGTTAAGATGATGCTTAAGGCTCGAGGTGCTTCGGTGAAAGGAAAAGTCCTTCCTGCAGTGTGAGCAAACCACATCTTTGTTCTTTTTATGCTCATCCAGAGGGCCAACGGGTTCTTTGGACTCCTTCATGTCGCTCGTGTCAGCCATGCTGTTTATGCAACAACGACTAAACTAGGGCGGAAATGCGTTATTTGTATATTTTTGTATATATGGCATATATTTATATAGGTGTATTGTAGTTAGGATATTTACAAACTGAAGAGTAGATAAAAAGGGGTGGGAAACTAAAAAAGTATTGTACTTCTTCCCATTCCTTTTTTGAACAATGTGTGGTGTTTTGTTATGTATTAGCACTTTATGTGATTGAATTTTTACATTTTTTTTTTTTTAATTTCTCTTTTTCTTTCTTTTGTATGGACAAATAGTTACATACATTTTCTTTTTTATACATGTTTGAAAATAAAAATCTATCAATCAATCAAATATTTTTAATAGATATCTATATTTTTTGCAGTTTCACAGCTCAGTTTTTGGGGTTTTTCTTTACTTATGTCATATAATGTTATTGATTTATTTATTTAATCTATCTTCCTTACTCTTTTACTATTACTAGTACACTAATATTATAACATTACTATTATCATTATTTTTTAATACAGGTGCTGGTGTTGGGTCGTTCTATTTTTTTTATTGCGGTTAATTCCTGAAATGAATCACCTCGCGTTAACGCGTTCATTTTGACAGCCCTAATTAATATATATGTTTTTTCGTTGGCATGGTAGAGCTTTGGCTCTCATTTGTTAATGCAGTGATTCACCACATCTTCTTTGAATGTGGTGCAGTCAGAAGGCCTGAGGATGGCAACCATTCAAAAAGCGAATGGTTCGGCCTTGTTTTCTTAATATCCGGGGCTAAATGTCTTCATTTTGCACGGTGTCACAACTTCAACTTCTTCTCGTAAATCTGTTTATCAAACATATTTGACCAATTTGGGTTCAGGTGGAGGACCCAGCCATGCGTTGGCAGATGTCTCTTTATAAGGAGAGGTCTGGCAAGGCTGAGGATGCAGAAGATCCCGAGAAGGTGGTTAAAAGGGTGCAAGAGGTGTCGGCTGTGCTTTACCACATCGAGGTGGTGAGTTTAGGCGCCCTTCGAGTGAACATTTCTTTACATAATTGGGGGGTAAAAGTTGTTCTGAATATTTTTTTTTTACGAAGGGTTTATTCATTAGTTGATTTTATACTTCAGACCGAGCATCCCTTCAAGTCAAAGAAAATGGTTTGGCACAAGCTGCTGTCCAAGCAGCGCCGCAGAGCAGTGGTGGCCTGTTTCAGGATGACACCTCTGTACAACATCCCCAAGTAAGGATCCGGTTCATTTTTCAATAAGAAATGATCTGCAGTCAGATAACAAACTTCATATGAGCCATTAGCACCGTCCTGAAGTCAGTTACTTGCTCTCTTACAGGCACAGGGCAACCAATATGTTCTTGGACGCCTACAAGCGCAACTGGTTAGAAACCGAGGGTTACTCATTTGAAGACAAGATGATTGACGACCTATCGGTAAGTTCTGTAACCCCTCTCTTATTTTTTCTCTTACGGCTCGTCATTCCTGGTATATTACCCGTGCTCTGTGTGCCAAATGTTTATTTTCAATAACTAGAAAGCCTTGGAGGAAGAGGAGGAAGAGGAAGAGGAGACCGAGACGAAGCCCGACCCCCTTCATCAGCTGATTCTTCATTTCAGTCGCACCGCTCTCACAGAAAAGACGTACGTTTTATCCTCTGCTGCTTCGCTTTGTGACCCGTTCACCAAATATGCATTTCTACATATAAAACATCCCACTAAAAAAAGAAACCACACAGCCAATACATTTTCAATTAAGATCATATTTACCTTAATACTGGGATGAGTGGAAGCTGGCGTGCATGTCCTCGACTTTCTTCATGTTGTATTTGTAGTTTGTTGTTGTAATCATAGTGAGACATTCAGGATGAGCATGGTTTTTGTGCTGGTTTTTGCCCTTTTTTGATTAAAAACCGATCCATTGTGCCTGCATCTCGCGCTGGCTAAAGGAGCTAGCGTGCTCTGCGGTCAAGTGAGAGGTGGTTTAAGCGGGCTGCGTTGCCAGGTTTAACAGTTCCCCCTTTAGGAAACACCATTAAGCTTTAATTAATACTTAATAAAAATACTTAATACTACAAAAACGCAAACTTAATAAAAATACTTTGTAAAGTTAGTTTTTGTTTTTTGGTTCTAGTTGTAAATTTAATTAGCTAATTATTTATTTAGATTAGATTTTTTGCTAATATTCCTTGTTAGTTATTTGTTTAGAATATTTTTGGTAATTGGGTCACACTGGGCACCTGGAGTACCAGCATGCACCTGGGTGGGCCGATGGTTTTTTACCAGGGAAAAGGAGAGAGCAGCAGGTTTTCTTTGTTCTTTTGTTTGTTTTATTGTTTTGAAATAAATCATCAGAAAACGCAAGAATTCATTTTTGGACATTCATCTTCTTTTGCCTGCGTTAAACCACATCCCCCATGGTGCATCAGTGGCCTTTTGATTTTGTTTGGTTTAAGTTTAATTTGTTTTTTATGGACAAATGGCCACTACATACTTAATACTGTGCAGTATTCGCTGTGTGTTATTTGAAAAAAAATGTATTGTTACTGATACCATATTGTTGGCCGCCAATTAAAGCTTGAGGAGCCCCGCAATGAGTATCTCTGACTTAGACTCACTGATTCCTGTGGTTGGTTCTGTCTTTACAGCAAACTGGACGTTGACCATCTTTATATGTCGTATGCTGATATTATGGCTAAGGTAGGTCTTCACCGGTCACTGGGCAGCATCATCTCATTTATATTTTGTGTCATGAATACAACGGATGAATGGATGGAACACAATGACCCGATCCCAAGTCTCCCCTTGACCCATTCCTCTGCTTTAGAGCAAAGTGGGCGACTGGGATCGGGCCAGTGCAGAAGAAGAAACTTGTGTGTTTGGGGCCCTGAATCTGCAATAAACAGGTTAATAAACTTGTTTCTGTCATCTTCCTTCAGAGCTGTCACATTGGTGAGGAAGACGAAGGGGGAGAGCAGGAGGGGGATGAGCCATCCTTTGAGGTGCGACAGACAGAGATGGTATGGGGGGACCAGGGGAGGGGAGACAGGGGAGTCAGCGGAGAAGCTGCTCCCCCCGCACTGAGTGACCACACCATGACATCACACTCGGCACACCCCCCCCACCCCACTCTTGCCACAGCATATCTCTTTTTTCCTTTTCTCTTCCGGCCTTTCTTTCTCGTCCACTTACACCACTTGTCTACTTCCTGCAGTGACGGACTGACCTGTGCATGCCTTTGCTGGCCCACCAGCGGGATCGATGTTGTGGACTCGATTTTGTTCCTAAATTGCATGACTTGAGAGCAGAGAGATGGTGCAGCTAAAGACAACAAAATGAAACCCAAGTCGGAACAGACAACCCAGTCTTTTCTGGTTGTTTAATCTCACAGTTTCTAAGCCTGATGTGGGTCAAAGTTTCAAGAAAAAACACCTTTTTCCTCAAAAGGTTTGGTAACTGTGACGCTGTAGCCGTATAGATCCATTGCTTTTCCTGGAAGGCAGCATTGCATAGTATTTAAGGTTGTTCTATGAGCTGAACAACACTATCTTTCCCTTTTGTGATGTTGCCTTTCATGACCACTTAGCTACCTTTTGGAAACTGATAACAGTCACAAGCCATGCAACAGGTTTCCTAACATTATAACACGCTCTCTCTTGTGTTGATCTTCTGCATTTGCAGTCATCCCTGACTCACTCCTCCTCACTTTGCTCACTTTGTTATTTTTATTCACCCAAAACGGATTGTTTTAATTTCTCTTGAAGTTCTAACAGTTGACAACTAACCGTTTTTGATTGTCTTTACGTCGAATTTGGACAATGCTAACAAAGCCTCCTCTCTGTGCTCACCGAGGACTACAGTAAAAGCCTGCACAGTCCAAGCCCAGACACACTCAAGCCAGCAAACACTTCACACTCACTCACATGCACACATGCACACACTCGGCATAAAGGCACATGAGGATAAGCAGAAGCTCTGTAACCAGAGAAAAGTCTGTGCAGCATTTTTTTAAATATACGTCAGGCTTACGAGGGAGGGGGGCGGAGGGAGGGAGGAATAATGGTGGTAATGGTGGATCTGTGTGCTCTGGGAGGGGCTTTATGCATGGTATGCAGAGGGTGGGTCAGATCTAACCTCTTTTGTCAACAGGATGGTTCTGATGTAGGATTTACGTTGTGCTGTTGTAAAACCTAAAGCAGCGAAGTGGAGGGCTGCAGTGCTGTTCTGTAGCACCGTACAGATGCCTGTTAATGTTTTAATTTAACATGTATTACAGTTAAAGTCACCAGAAGGTATAATATAACATTATTATATTCGATTCATGACACTGAAACAGAACATGTTTACTGAGAAGCGGCTCAATCCAGCAGCTGGAGTTTGAACACTTAGCTATCACTTGTTAAAAATGCTCTATTCAGTAACAGAGCAGAAGCATCAATAATGCTACCCTGAGCCTCTCTACTTACTTGTTTTTATCTCTGATAAATCAGAATCTGTGCCGATCTTTCTAAAGGACCACGCCCCAACAGTGTAAGATCGCCGGTAGAATCAGGAGTCGAATTATTAGATGGTAAGAAGAGGAAAGGAAAACTGGAAGTGGGGCTGGTGATGAAGGTAAAGGTCCCAGAGTTGGGGTTCTGTCTCAGAGGGTCTTTGGCCTGAGCCGACTGTGGACCCCCAGATAATCCCTGGGGAAAAAAAAGGAGTAGGAGGAAAAGTAGATGAGAAGTGGGATTAAATGAGGAATGTGATTAAGAGGAAACATAAGGGAGGAGAAAGGGGGGGGGGATGGATTGGTGAGAGAGAGGGAAAAAGATGGATGGATGAGGGAGGGAGATGGAGGAATAATGCTTGAATGAACAGCTGGATAAATAAATGGAAAAGCAAAAGAAAGAAAGGGTTGATGGATGGATGAGAGTTTGGTAGAACGAGGGAAGCTGGGCTGAAAAGGGAACCAGGTGGTTAGAGGCGTGGTTGAGGCGTGGCCCTGCTCTCAAACCTAAATGAAGAAGTTTACTAATTTCTTACTGTCCAATAGTTAGTTTTAAAAGCAGGCGGCCACATGTCGCTGCTGAAAGTACCGTAGGACCGACAGCTGGAACCAGCCTAACTATTCTGTTGGAAGCAGAGGTTGCATGATGTGTTACTCAGACATGGAAGAATGTGTGACGTGCGTGTTATACTGTGGTACAAAGTGTTTGCTGCCTTTCAATAACTAATACACACTGTGTGCAAGAGACTGAATGATGTCGGGTAAGTCCACCAACCAGAGAGCCTGGTTCAACAAGCTCAGTTTAAAAAGTGTTGACACCAAATTATGTGAACCATTAGATTCTGTAATCCAAACAGAAAGTTCAGTTGTGAACCATCTTGTACTGTAGGGTATTTCTGACCTTAATTACCTTCATAAATGTGTCCAGTTGGTGTGAAAGGGATGATGGATTAGGTTGATTAGGTTAGGTCGTCATACAACATCTGCAGTTATGTTCAAACCCAACTGGCTCAGAGCAACTTTTGGAAAGAAAAGCAACAACAAAATCCAAATATTAAAGAAAATAGATAGAAAAATAGATCACAAAATAGAAAAGATAGATAGATAGATAGATAGATAGATAGATAGACGACTTTATTAATCCTTTGGGAGGTTCCCTCAGGGAAATTGAAATCTCACTTCCACAACAGTGGAAAACACCCAACACCAGCACCCGTATAAAGATAATAATAGTAATGTTATAATATTACTAACTAGTAATACTAAAAGAGTAAGGAAGATTGATTAAATGAATAAATCAATGACATTATATGACATAAGTAAAGAAAAACTCAAAAACCTGAGCTGTGATGCTGCAAAAAATATAGATATTTATTAAGAATATTAATATATTTACAAAAATAAATGTGAAACTAATTTAAAATTTTAACTTGTCATTTAACTTTTTTTTATACTTTATCATTACTCTCTATATTTCTATATTATTTTTTTTCAATTTCCTTTTCAGTGCAATGTACAGAAATAAAGGAAGAGTCCGTTATTGAAAGCTTAGAGTTGAATCCAACCTGCAAAATGAGGATGTTTTGATCATATTTGGCCTCAGTGTAGTCGGAGCATCAGAGTTTGGACAGAAGCCCGAGGATCGTGCGAGTGAGTGTTTGTGTGAATGTGGGGGGCAGTGCAGATGCTTTTGTCAGGGTTACAGCTGTGTTTCACTTACTCTGCCGCACAGGAAAAGGAGATGGAGAAACAGAGACTTCTGTACCAGCAGTCCCGTCTGCACAACCGTGGGGCTGCAGAGATGGTGCTGCAGATGATCAGCGCCTGCAAAGGTAGCTGCTCCACCCTGGATCTGCACTCTCACATCCACCCAGATCATTTCATCACTCATCATATTTACACTTCATGTAAATATGATGAGTGGCAGGAATTCTGAAGTAATTCTGCTTGTTTCAGGCGAGCCCGGAGTCATGGTTTCTTCCACACTCAAACTGGGAATCTCCATCCTCAATGGAGGCAACTGTGATGTACAGCAGGTGAATTGAATCATATTTAAACATGAATGAAAGTTCAGTAAATACGACATAAAGGAGTCTTCAGGAATAGTTCTCCAGGCTTCTTGAAGGACATCCCAAAGCTCTTCTTTGGATGTGGGCTGCCTTTTGTTCCGTTCTCTGCCAACATGATCCCACACTGCTTCAGTAATGTTGAGCTCCGGGCTCTGGGGAGGATTCATCCCTCCATCAGACCTGCTGCCACTGATTTTCAGCCCACTTCTTGTGTCCTTTGGCACAGCTCAGCCTTTTCTCCCTGTTTCCCTTCCTTAAGAACGGCTTCTTGACAGCCACCCTTCCATGGAGCCCATTTCTGATGAGGCTTGGGCCAACAGCAGATGGATCAGCTGAAGGTCCAGATGCATCTCTCAGCTCCTGTGTCAGGTCTTTGCTGGATGTTTTCCTCTTTCTTAAGGACATCACTTTCAGATCCTGTTCATCTGCTGTAGATAGTTCTTTAGGCCTGACACTTCTTCTTCTGTCCTCCACTTGTCCAGTTTCCTCAAATGTTTTAAGGACACACTGCACACCACGCTGAGATATGCCAAGTTTTCAGCTAACAGCTCTTTGGGAATCACCTTGTTGCTGCAGAAATCCTGTTTTCTGTCTGTCACACTGTGTTATCTTTGCTGTTTTTCACACATGCAGCTAAAGAAATGGGAACAAATCTTAATTCCAGTCTAAAACCCACAAAGAGCCTCTAGTTCAGGGGTCCTTAACGTTTTTCAGGCCAGGGACCCCCAAACTGATGGAGAGTTGGAGCAGGGACCCCCCTACTATTTATATGGCATACAATTGTGTTTTATATTTAACGGGGCCTAGTGCCGTGTATAAACATAGCTACTCTGTTATTGTACATTCCATACTAAGCTATTCAAATAATACACAGGTTAATATATTCATGTTTTTATTTTAAACATGTGCAAGGTGCCGGGTGGCCGTGCCACTGCCATTTATAAACAAACATCTTGCATACAACACTGAGCTATTCAAATAATCCACAGATTTTAACTTTAAACATGCATGTAGATGGGACAATGAATCCTCAAAGCATCTGTGGATGGCACACGTTTGCACACAATTTGTGAGAAAAAACTGTTTGAAAAAAAAAAAAAGTTAAAAATCGTCTAATCAACCAAAGATTTTGCGACCCCCCCCTGCAGTACCTCCGTGGACCCCCTGTTGAAGACCTCTGTTCTAGATTATTAATTTCTGGTGGCATAAAACAGTTTAATTATGGAACAATTAATATAAATTAAACGATTAGTCATTAGATTATATCTTATATTCCTTTTTAAAGCTTTAAATTTAATCTTATTTACTTTTTCGTGATGTTGAATAATATATAATTCTTATTATTGTCTGTTTTTTTTCCTACTTTTCTACTTTTAGACTTGATAACGTTAATTTTTTTGGGATTAGGATTTTTTCAAAACTGATTTTCATAGTAATTTGACTCTTTTGGTAACTGAAAACAGTTTTAATGTAAATGTACAAAAAAGTTGAAACTATGAAGCGGTTTTTCACAGATGCAACTAAAGAAATGGGAACAAATGATGTGTCTCTGTGACAGGCTGCTGGGAACAAAGAGCCTAAAGATCCAGTTTAAAACGGCTTCTTTGCTAAGTTGTCTGTTCTGTGTGGACACAACACTGGTTCATCCCTTGAGTTAGGAGCCTTTTTGTATTTTTGAAGCTAAGACTGGATTGAAAATGAGTGAAAAAGCAGCCAATGTCCAAAGAAAAACTTTCAGAAAGCCTGGAGAACTATTGCTCAAGATCACTTTAAAACATTATAAGAAAGTCTGAACGCTTGGAAGGATATAAATAGAAATTAGGAGTGGCTGAAGACATTTGTACAGTACAGGATTTCTTCATATTCCCTTTTTTTCTCTTTTGCCTGTGTGCAGAAAATGCTGGATTATCTGAAGGATAAAAAGGACGTCGGATTCTTCCTGAGCGTTCAGGCTCTGATGCAGACCTGCAGGTCTGTGACATTTTTCTTTCTAATTTGATTGTTAAGGTTAAACAAGAAACTAAATTAATGACTAAAAGAAGAGGTTTTGTGTTTTCTGAAAGTGATTTTTAAAAGAATGTTGATGTTGGCAGCGTTTTGGACTTGAATGCATTTGAGAGACAGAACAAGGCAGAGGGACTTGGGATGGTTTCAGAGGAGGGCACGAGTGAGTATGGTCGACACACTCTTACTGCAACACACACACACACACATACACACACACACACACACACTGTCTCTTATCTGCATTGTGCTTTAATGTGACACGTCTCCAACTCAGCGTGTGCTCTGTGTATCTGCATTAGTGTGAGTCTGAGTGGGCCTGTTTGTGGATGCCTGGTTGGAGATGAGTTTTCATGAACAAGTCATGCAGCCATGACTCACTTATACAAGTCACAGCATTTTGACTGTTTATGTATGAAACTGTTTTTCCTGCACTGGAAAAAATGCCCCTCCAAAACTAAGTTAAAAAACAACAAATAAAAGACACTTTTGCTTGAAATAAGCAAAAAAATCTGCCAATGGAACTAGTGAAAATCGGCTTGTCAAGATTTCTTGAAATAAAATGTGATATTTGGGACTTTTGAGATAAAAGTGATCTTGAAATTAGCTTAAAAACCTCTTCAAATGAAAAAAAAAAAGCTTGTTTCATATGATATGTGACTCAAAACAATTTGTTTTCAAGACTTTTTCATTTAAAAAGATCTTCCAGATGTATTGTCTTCAAACAAGTCCCTATATCTGGCTGAAATAGTACTTGTTAGGCAGCTGTGTCTGATATTAAGTTTGAGATATTTTGACTAGAAATTAGACAAATGTACTTGGTAAGACTTTGATTTTTTCCAGTGTGAGATTTCTGGACTCACTTCGTCTCTCTTTGTTTTTCTCTCCCTTACATCTTGTTCACTTTGCCCAATTCAATCTTTTTTTTTTTCCTTCCCACTCGTCAAATCGCTGCTCTCACGGTTCTCAGATAAGAAGCTACAACGTGGTAAATGAAACTTTGCTGTGATGTATTTTCCTTCTTTCTGTCCTCTGTCCTCTTTCTTCTGTCCGGCTCTTAATCACCCTACTGGTCTTTTCCTTTCTGTGAACTTACTATGCATTTCATTTTACATTCAAGGAGTCGGTGAAATTAAGCTTTACTGTCATCATTACTTTACTTACATCACAAAGGAAAGCTGGCGATGATAAAAATGCTCCTTCTGCATTTTTATCTCTGCCCTTCTCCTTTTGAAGTGATTCCAAAGTTTCATCCTTGAGTGTTTTATCACAGATCTACTGTAACTCCAACAATCTCAGCATCATAGCTGATCCACAGGAGGGAAGTCCAGTAGCTCCAGTTTTCCCCTCCTGCCTTTTATGCTAATTAAGAGCTCGACTGACCCTAAAACCCCCTAAAACCTGAAATGAATTGCAGCAGCAGTAGGAATTTGTGTCATTCAAATGTCACCCTCAGGTTGTCCCTCACAGCCAGTCCATCTGAGGAAATCCTGTCAGTACCTTCTTATTGTTTCCGTATCATCCTGTTTCTCCTTAACAGTGTCAGAGTCTTTATTGTGGAATATCTGATCAAAATACAGCCTCGAATCAGAAAAAAACTGCTGTGACAGCATGAAAAATGCAACATAAGAATGCTGTGATTCCAGCGTATACTTTGCCTTTTATTGCAGACAGTATGAACTCAAGTTATATCATGTTTTGTCGTCTCATCTGCGTATCATTTGGTAAAAATACCTTTTTTCATATTAGACATATTTTATTATTATTAAAATAATTAGCCACATTATTATTATTATTATAATTATTATATTAGCCACATTATTTTGAAAAATGACTGAGTTCTCTCCGTTACATCCGTCTGTTCTTGACTCGCTCTCACGTCTCGGTCAAAAACAGACGTGTTTGGAAAGCTTCTTCCCAGTGAGGAGACAGAAGAAGAGGCTGTGACCACCAAGAAAAAGAAAGCTGCATTTTAAAGGCGTGTTTAAGCGTTACCATAGCGACCAGAGAGAATGTTATGTCAGGAGGACGCTGCTGATAAAGTTACATACAAGTACACAGTGGATTTAAGTTTATTATTATATTTACCAAATACCGCAGTGTCTGTGTTGGTCGTATCGTTTTATTTTGTAGAATTTATCCGCCACACCGTGAAAATATTGTCTGACATTAAACCGGTCCGTGGAGCAAAAAAGGTTGGAGACCGCTGCCGTGTTGAACTCAAGCGAAGTGAACACGCACATAAAAAAAACAACACAAACACAAATGTTGATATGAACGTAAGAGCCGCATGAAACCAGACAAAGAGCCGCGGGTTGGCCGCCCCTGACGTACGGTGTATTATTTAATCTGTTGTACGTGATCCCACTCCTCTGATACGGCATTATTTAACAGTACTTTAGTCACTACCATTACAGGTTTGACCCCCGTCAGCGTGAACATGATTGTTGTTGTAATGCAGCATCCCCGCCGCCACTGTTTGGTTTCGCTTTATGTGCGATGGTGAATAAATCTGAGCATGCATTTTGCATTTTTGTGAACGGCGATTTTCGAAAGGCATGCTAACTCTGACAGAACTGATAATGAATCCTGCACAGCATCGAAATCAGCTATGAAAAGCTCATGAATCAAGTTATTTTTATTGATTTCCACCCTGGCAATAACGGGGACTAACAGATGGTGCATTTTATTAGATACTGTATATATGTTGGTGTACTGCTTCCCCAAACATCCAAAGCTGACTGAGGTTTGCAGAGTGCAGTAGATCTGTCTTGCATGATGGTGAACCTTTGAGTTGTGTTAACATCTGTCACACATGTTTCTGTGAGTTATTCCATGGTTTCCTGTCTTCTTTATGTATTCTTCGTGTTCATTTCGGTGTCATGTAACTGGTGTTTGTTCTGCTGTTCTGTTGAAAATGTGTTTTCTGTAAGACGGTTAGATTAAATGTTAGTTTTGTGGAGAAGGAACGGGAGAACTAAAAGTCTCTGGAAGCCTCCAGCAGACCAAACGGATGGGAACTCAGAGGTCTTTGTGGGTTTTCACTAACATAAGCTAATGGAAGTGGGATGGAATGAGCTGACAACACTTACAGTTTAGTGTTTTTTATATACATGCACATACACGCCACACTTTCACCCAGACTGTGTGCACTTTTTTTTCCATTTCTATGGTTTTACATAACAGGAAATGTGGTTTTTACCAGTTCTTAATTTGGATAAATACAACCTCAGACATATCACACTCAGTCATTTTTCATTTAAAATAAACTAAGCCAGTCTGCAGAAACCGTGTGTGAACAGTTAAATGAACCCTCACTGCTTCCGTAAGGCCATTTCCAAACTATTTGGAGTCAGAAACCCAAGAGCTACATCTCAGACTCCGCAGGCCTCAGTTAGCATGTTAAAGGTTAAAGGTCACCCCAAGGTCAGAGACCCAAAGAGCTACATCTCAGACTGCAGGCCTCAGTTAGCATGTTAAAGGTTAAAGGTCACCCCAAGGTCAGAAACCCAAGAGCTGCATCTCAGACTCTGCAGGCCTCAGTTAGAATGTTAAAGGTTAAAGGTCACCCCAAGGTCAGAGACCCAAGAGCTACATCTCAGACTGCAGGCCTCAGTTAGAATGTTAAAGGTTAAAGGTCACCCCAAGGTCAGAAACCCAAGAGCTGCATCTCAGACTCTGCAGGCCTCAGTTAGCATGTTAAAGGTTAAAGTTCATGACGGCACAGTTAGAAACAGACTGAACAGGTGTGGCTTGTGTGGAAGGGCTGCAGCAGAAAGCCTCTTCTCTCTAAAAAGAACATGGCAGCACAGCTTGGCAGTCCACCATGAACTCCTCTGGATACCAAAGTGTTCTAGAGTCAGATGTGAGGCCAAAGCTGGGCTGAAACTGGCTCATCAACAGGACAAAGATCCCAAACACAGCAGCAGATCTACAGCAGAATGTGTGAAGAAGAGAAGAATCGAGGTGTTGCAACGGTCCAGCCAGAGTCCAGAGCTCAGCGTGACTGAGATGCTGTGGTGGGACCTTCAGAGAGCTGTGCAGAAACCAGAGCTGCAAACCTCAATGAGCTGAAAGCAAACGATTACTTTGTTTAATGTGGTTCTACAAGCTGTTGAATATAGGGTGGAGTTAATTTTTCACACACTGCTTCTGCAGTTTGTCTTTGTTGAATGACTAATGAGATGGTGTAATAAGCTGTGTGCTGTTTTTAAAGTGTTGTTTACCTAATTTAAGGGTCCGTTCTTTTCACAAATATACAAAAGTGTGTACTGGACAAATCCAAAATCACTAATGTCATCACTCACATGTTGGCTTCAGTTTTAAAAGGGTAAGTTTGTTCATTGCTACTGTTTTACCACTAAATCACACTTGCAATGGATGGTGTGCACCGTTAGCTAAGCTAACTGTTAGCTAACCGTTAGCTGTGTAACATGCAGGTTTTTCTTCCCCATAATCCCAATTTCACCAATACAGATTCCTGATTAACACAGTCTAAATGTAAAAAATGTATCAATTTAAACCTATTTTAAGAGAAAACTATAAAGGCTTCTTTGTTTATTATGTTTTTTTTCAGTTTTCCCAGTTAATTTCTCTTTGTAACTGGTGAAAAGTCATCTTGCCTAATAGCTAGAATAGTTTTTCCTTATCTTTCATATAAAAGTCTTTAAACTGGAACCAGAAAATCAATGTTAAAACTGATACTAGCCAGTGTATTGTTTTTTAATGGGCATAAAAAACACATGAAATGTAATTTATAGTAGCAGCAAACTATATGCTTTCAAGTGCTTTTATGTACTACTTCTTTAGGACAATTTATGAGCAAAGTAATGCATGAGAGAACATTTTGAATACAAGCTGTACTAAAGGTACACAGGTAGATTATTTTAATACCCTTAATAACTTAACCATATCCTGAATAAATCTAATCCCCTTTGCTGAGTTTGTTGACCTCTTCTAATAAGATAACGCTCAGTTGTGGGACTGTTGAAATCTTTTACTCGGGCTAATTAGCATGCCTTTTGTTGCTCTGCTCAGATGAGAAAGTGATGGCAGACGATGAATTCACGTGTGACCTCTTCCGCTTCCTGCAGCTTCTTTGTGAAGGCCACAACAACGGTGAGTCAAACGGAACAGAACCGTCTCTTTGCTGAGCATCGGGTGGTTCTCAGCTCACTTCCTGACCATAGAATAGAAGAAACTAACTGGACTTTACTTGCATTAAATGTATCGTCCTCTACCTGGCTGGTAAACTGGATTTTTTTTTTACGTTAAAAGCACCTTTTGTTTTTGTTGTCTGTGCTCAGATTTTCAGAACTACCTGCGGACTCAGACAGGTAGCACCACCACCATCAATATCATCATCTGCACTGTGGACTACCTCCTTCGCCTGCAGGTCACATATACTTACACCTGATCTTTATAGTTCTGTGCAAGCCTTTTCATCCACTCCTCATTTCTTCATATTTTCCACCAAGCAGACAGACTTTCTTGTGATCTTAAGCAACAGTTCTCCAGGCATTTCTGTACTTTGTAAAGAAGCAAGTTTCCTGGCTTTATATGTTGAAATGAGGGACTGAAACTATTGCTGATCTTAGTAAGACTTTTCATTAAGTAACTTGCATAAACCAGAATGTTCTTTTTCACAGCCTAAAGTGTAAAGATTAGGGCTGGGCAACAATTAAAATGTTTAAACTAATTAATCACATGATTTTCCCGATTAATCATGATTAATCGTATTTGTACACAAAATCCAAAAATGAATTCAAAAGTAGTGTATAGCTTTTAGCATTTAGTTTTATTTTAAATGTGCTGCCATATGAATGAAAGTGCCATAACATTTGTTGTGCAAACACACTTTTAACATCAGCATCTTTCTGTAGTTTTTATGTAGAAGCCTCGCTCCACTGTCTGTTTCCTTGAATGACTTGCTGCTATCAGTTGTGTGTTTTGCCTTTAAGTCAAATCAAATCAAATCAAATTTATTTGTAGCACATTTCATGTACAAAACAATTCAAAGTGCTTTACATAAAATAAAGGCATTGCAGCAGGGAGTGTAAGAAGCATTAAAAATACATAAAAGAATATAAAGAGAAACAAATAAAATAATTTAAATCAATTTTAAAAAAATCACTTAATTTTATCATTTAATTTTAACTTTATTTACAATAATAAAATAAATGAAAAAAAATGTTTAAAAAAATAAATAATAATAATAATAAAAAAAACCTGCGTTATTGTGCGATTAAATATTTATCGGCGTTAAATAATTAACGCTTTAACGCGATAATAACGAGTAAACTCGCCCAGCCCTAGTAAAGATATAATTGATCTTCCTATGTTAGCTCAAAACTAAGATGATCCTCCTCTTCCTCCATTTTGTGCAGGAGTCCATCAGCGACTTTTACTGGTATTACTCAGGAAAAGATATAATTGATGACCCCGGGAAGAGGAATTTCTCCAAAGCAATGACGGTAGCCAAGCAAGTCTTCAACAGCTTGACTGAGTACATCCAGGTAAGAACCGTAGCACAGACGGGTGTTAGGCTCCCATTAGTTTGCAGGGGAATCTACGGAATTAGTCAAATTTGCTTTAAAGAGAGAAAAGCAGAATAAAAGCATCAGGAGTTCCTGTTGGTACCGTGAAAGGAGACTCTCCAGACGTGATCTGTTGGATGTGAAATGTCCGCTCTGATGTGTCCTTCAGGGTCCGTGCACCGGGAACCAGCAGTCTCTGGCCCACAGCAGGTTGTGGGACGCTGTCGTGGGCTTCCTGCACGTCTTTGCTCACATGATGATGAAACTTGCTCAGGTGAGAAAGATCCTTCAATCCTTCATCAAATCCTCGATCTTTTTAGTGTGTTTCCTGAACTCTTCTGCACAGTGTGTGTATTTAGGTTTTCCACTTTGAGTTTTCTAATTATTCGACCTGTTCCTCTCCTGGTTCCTGCAGAGTAAAGTATGAATTTACTCAATTCTTCCTTCTTTAATGAACTGCTTTTTAAATCCGTACTATTCCCCCTTTTGTCCCTTTTGGTCAGATTGTTTCTGCCTCTTTACGGAGTCATTTAACAGTATTTAAAGAAGACGGCTTTAATCTTCTTTAATGTTAATAATATATCAATAATTATACATATACAACACATTTGTTAAATTCTAATGAATCTTATTGATTTTAAATTGTCAGTTTAGACTTTATATTGTCTAAACACGTGCATAGACTAAAAAAAAACTTATTGCAGCCACTTACTGTTGAAACTAATATAAACCAGTCAGTTCACTTAAAAAAATCAGCAGGAATTTAATTGAATTTGGCAGAAACAATTTGTTCTTTCTTTTCCCCCTTCACATTGTTTGTATAATACACAGTGAATCAACTTAATCAGAGTATCTGCTCTGTTGGTACTGAGCAGGGCTTTCTCTGACTGTGCTTTGGATGATGTGGTTTCTGTCTGTGGCGTGTTTGACTGTTACCTGCTCGCCCACCTGGAACTGGAACTGCTGTTTAAATCTGTGTTGGGTTCATGCACTTTTATTGGGCAAATTTGATTTATTTATTTTAATGTTCAACAAATGCTCTCAATGAATTCAAATGGTTGTCAAATCTCAGAGATAAATGATTAACCAAAGAAAAGGGACTTTTTTTTCTTCTTTCCCAGCGGGATATTCTCACAGGACTTCTTTTCAGTAACCGATGAACACTCGAATCATGGAGTCTGCTTCTTGATCCGTTCGCTTTCACTGAGGCAGTAACATTAAAGGGGAACTGCGGTATTTTCAACATTAAGCCTCTTTTCTGAGTCGTCTGCAATGTTTTAAACCCCCCCTCACCGCTTTTTTGATGTTTACTGCTGTCTCTGGTATTTGCCTAATTTTGATTCTTCTCAACCTGCTTCAGAACGGCAAGTCATGCGCATGTCTACAAAGGTCCGTAAAAGCACCATGAACGTCCGTTTTCAAAATCATCAACTCACCGGAGTGGTTACTGGTGTGCACTGGTAATCCATATCAAATTTTGTGGCGAAAAGTTGCTTCTGTCGTGTTTTATTTGATATTTTGTACTGGATGTTCGTTGATATTACTCCGCCACCGCTAAGAAAATAGTGCGAGCATGAACGAGCTGCCAAATAAAACACGACAGAAGCAACTTTTCGCCACGAAATTTGATATGGATTACCAGTGCACACCAGTAACGCATGCGCATGACTTGCCGTTCTGAAGCAGGTTGAGAAGAATCAAAATTAGGCAAATACCGGAGACAGCAGGAAACATCAAAAAAGCGGTGAGGGGGGTTCTAAAACATTGCAGACGACTCAGAAAAGAGGCTTAATGTTGAAAATACCGCAGTTATCCTTTAAGAAGCAGTTCAAAGTACAGTTTAGATTTCATGTTTAACACTAATCCCTGATAGGGGACATTTTTCTCCACTTGGGGTGTACTTTCTCCTCTAATTTCACACTGGACATAGTGATACTTGACATCATATCATATACAATGCAATTTTTCATTGTGTAGAAAAAAAAACTCCTTAATTTCTGAAAAGGGACATTTTTGTCCCCTTTTAAAACGACCTAAAAACATCATATATGAATTTTTTTTTCCACTTTTTTTTTCATAGATCTTTTATCCCACTTCAGTTCTGATCATAACTACCAAGTTTTCAATTATTTTTAAAAAAATTAACCCTTTAAATGCCATTTTGAACTTTTTAGCCCAAATTTTAAGCCTTTAGGTGCCAGTATTTTCAAAATATGGAATGCAAAGTGGAATTATTGAGTAGGGATAATTATGGTCTGGGATATGTCAATGATTAGCAACAACATTGATTTTTAGGGATTTAAATTTTTTTTATTATGCCTGATTTAAAAAAAAAACTCCTTAATTTCTGAAAAGGGACATTTTTGTCCCCTTCAAAAATGATCCCTAAAATACCATATGTTAATATTTTTAAATCTTTTTAAATCTTTTCTTCCACTTCAGTTCTGATCATAACCACCAAGTTTCCAATTATTTTCAAAAAATTAACCCTTTAAAAACCAGTGTATATGAGGTAAACACCAATTTCTGTTAAAACACACACACAAAAACTGCTATATTTTCAATATATGCATTGCAAAGTGAAATATTCTATGGGGGATTATTAGGTGTGGGATATGTCATTGATGAGCTACAACATCAGTTTTTACAACTTTTTAGTTTTTCTGCAGTGGCAGATTACAGAAACGGGTCCCATAGACATCCATTATAATGAATACAGCATTAGACTATGCTGTTAAAAATCCCTAACAATCAATGTTGTTGCTGATCATTGACATATCCCAGACCATAATTATCCCCGCTCAACAATTCCACTTTGCATTCTATATATTACGGGCTGCACGGTGGTGTGGTGGTTAGCACTGTTGCCTCACAGCAAGAAGGTTCCAGGTTCAACACCCAGCTGGGGCCTTTCTGTGTGGAGTTTGCATGTTCTCCCCGTGTATGCGTGGGTTCTCTCCGGGTACTCCGGCTTCCTCCCACTGTCCAAAAAATCATGCATGTTAGGTTGACCACCTGCTGGTGGTGGTCGGAGGGGCCGATGGCGCCGGTGCATGGCAGCCTCGCCTCCGTCAGTGTGCCCCAGGGCAGCTGTGGCTACAATCCAGTAGTCTGCCACCATCAGCATAGCACTTTGAGATTCCGCATGAAATGAAAAGTGCTTTACAAATGTAATTGATTATTATTATTATTATTATTATTATTATATTGAAAATATAGCAGTTTTTGGGTTTGTTTTTTTTTGTTTTTTTTTTACAGAAATTGGCGTTTACATCATATAAACCAGTATTTAAAGG